>NC_056464.1:40583766-40611666 GCF_008729295.1 Plectropomus leopardus | reverse complement strand
TAGTGTCCCGGGCAGCTGCAGTAAATAACCTCGTCTTTTCTTTTGATGAAGAGCAGAGGACGCACCCACGCACAAACACACACACACACACACACACACACACACACACACACACACACACACACACACACACACACACACANTGTGTGTGTGTGTGTGTGTGTGTGTGTGTGTGTGTGTGTGTGTGTGTATATGTGTGGCTCTCTCCCTCTGCAGTGAAACGAGCTCCAGTCGTTCCTCGCTCTTGTTTTCTATCATTTTCACAGAGCAGATCTTTGTGCTCACCTTTATGGGTTAAGTAAACAGTGTGTATTTGTGTGCAGCTCTGTGTGTTAGTGTGTGTGTGTGTGTGTGTGTGTATTTATGTATCAGCGGGTCAACACCAGCAGAGCTCGCCTCTGAAAGGCGCCTCAGTCTCCAGTAAAGAGCTGTTCTTGCAGGCTTAAGCGCTGTAGATTACCTCTCGACGGCGTCGTTGCAGCCGTTTTTCAGCTGATGATGAGCTGAACAGGGCGAGCGCTGCAGCACCAGATGTCACACACACTTTGTGTTCGGCCTGCTGCGAGCCGGAGCGGGAAAACAAAGTCGTCGTCGGGTGTGTTTTGTGGTTTTGCGAGGGAAGCCTGGAACTCCGCTCTGGTTTTTGTCGTTCCTTTTTTCCTCCTCTCGAAGCTTACATAATCTTTAACGTGCTGAGTAACTTCTGACCTGAAATGATCCGGAGAAGCCCGCTGCAGAATGTAAACTGCATGTAGAGACAGTTTTATCCATTTTTCAACAAAATTAGCCAGTGATGCAGGTTTCTGAAGCGTGGGAACATCGCTTAAAATGGGCAACACACTCCTATTTTTTTTTTTTCTTGTGTCACATTCAACACCAAAGACAGGCGGGAAAACATTTCAGTAGCCAGTATAGCAGCAGGGAGGCCAGTGCAAACGTTGGTTAGTTCTTAACTTAACTTAACTTCTTAAGTACTCAAAGACACTTTACATGAAATGCAAAAAAGAAAAAAAACCCAACAACTACAGGAAGTGCATGGTGCACACAAAAATAAAAGAAAAAATATTCAGAACAATGTTTGAAACTCACATAATTTAGTAGGTGCCCAAAAAGTCACACGCTGTCATTAACCCTTTGAGTAAAGTGGCTTGATTTTGTTCAAAAGCATGGTGACTAACTTAACAAGAAATGGCCCAAAAATTAGCAAGAAATTAGTAAAGACAGGACACTTACTGGAAAATACAGGAAACTTACTGGAAAATAAGAAAATCAAACATTTTTTTTTTAAAAAAAAAAAAGAAGTAAAAATTACAAAATTCTGTTACACAATTTTAAATAAATAATTATAAGAATCATAAATCGAGTATTCTTTACATTTTTCTCTCAATATTTTAAAGTAATTTTCAGATAAATTTCTTGTCACTATTACCTAATTTTTTTCAGTTTGTGGGACATTTCTTGCCAAGTTCTTCATTATCTTTGAAAGAAATCAAACCAATTTTCTGCGGTTGCAGAGGTTAAAATGACGTCGATCCAGGTGTTAAAGGGTTAACAAGCCTTAGTAGACTTATTTTGAACATCCCGCTGCTCCCTCTGCTAACGGGGCCTCTTCTTTTTCCCCCCAGAAGTTCAAATCCAGTTTTTTCAGTTTGCTTCTTCAACAGCAGCTTCAGTTTTATCCCGTTTTCATCTCGGCAAACAAGATTTTCGTCAAAAGGCAGATTGGAGTCAAACATATTCCCCAGGCGTTCTCCTCCTCCTCCTCCTCCTCCTCCTCCTCCTCCTCTTCTGTGAGGGTGTTTCTTCTGTCTGAGCTTCTCCCTCTTTCAGAAATCAATATCATCCAAAGCAGGACTGAGTGCGTCTGTTGTGCATCATCCTCATGATAAGTCTAATCTTTGGCTCTGTGCTTTTCAAACTTTAGGTACGAGAGGAAAGAAGGATTCTTCTTTCAGCTCAGAGATCAGGAGAGATTTTTCTTTATTTTGAAAGCTTTGAGAGGGAGGTAAATTTAAAGAAAGCAGTGTGCATGTTGTGGAATAAGCCCACTTTATCACGTTGGGAGATGAGATTCGGATCCTTCAGGCTCTTTCTCTCTCCGTGTGTCTCTCCTCCTCCCTCGGCCTTTTCGGGCTAAAATAGGGGATGAGGCATCTCCAGCGTTTCTCTGCCTACAGTTGGCTACAATTCTGTCGCTGTGAGTCATGCTCCTGCCACGACTGAAACACCACTTGTCGATGCACGTACCGCACATTTGTGAGAACTCGAAAATAAAACGGTCCTGGGGTGTTTCAAAGAGCCTCGCAGGCTTTCAGAGGTGTGGGCCCGAGCCGCTGCGGCCGCTATCGTTAGTCCCAGATAACAGCGAGGAAAAACCGATTTTGGCTGATGACGTCGGGCGGTAGATTCAGAGGGCGTTCGAGTGTAAATTTGGAGCGCACACGGGACGGAGAGCCCGTTGTCATGGTTTCAACGTGGTTTAAAATAGAGGCCAGTGAAGAACCAAACAGGCTCTCTGCACTCTTCAGGGTTAATCCAGAACACGCAGCCTCGGTACCTTCGCTCTGCTGAACACGAGGCTGTCAGGGTTCCCATGCTCATGGAAAACCTGGAAAAGTCATTCACTTTCACAATCACACTGTCAAGGCCTGGAAAAGTAATGGAACAAGTAGAAATGGTTGAAATTTTTTTGAAGGATGATGGAAATGTGTTGAGGATTTTGGACGTTTGCAGGACTTAAGGATGTTTCAAGGATTTTAGGACATTTCTCCAATTTAAGGATGTTGTATCTGTAGGGCGTTTCTAGAATTTTTGGACGCCTCGAGGATTTAAGTACATTTCCAGGATTTTAGGACGTTTCAAGGATGGTGGGCATTTTGAGGATTTCCCCATTTCCCAGACTTTAGCATGTTTCTAGGATTTTTGGAAGGTTTTATGATTTTTGGATATGTCTAGGACTTTGAGTATCTCAAGGATTTAAGGACATTTCCAGGATTTTAGAATGTTTCTACAGTTTAAGCATGTTCCCAGGGCTTAAGGATGTTGATTTCTGGAGGTTTTGGGGATTTTTGGACGTTTCCAGGATTGTAGGGTATTTCTATGACTTCAGCATGTTTCCAGGATTTTGGACATTTCAAGGATTTTACAAGTTTCTAGGATTTAAGGATGTTTGTAGGATTTTAGGATGTTATGGAAGAACTCTTGATGGACATGCATCTTCTCTCCCACAGCGAGCTCAGCCGGGCGAAGGCTCACTGACAAATGTGACGTGCGGTTAAATTTGGGTGTATTCTTCTGAGGACTCGTCCCTCCGCCCGGCTGCAGGAAAAATCCTCCCTGTTTGGCGTCTTTCAGTCATTGATTGGTCCTGACCCTAAATATCTCTGATGTGCTGTATCATCAGCATGTCTTCAGATTTGCTGATTCTGGAGACTCATATCCAGCAGCTCGCTGGTTATCGGTAAATTGCTGGCAGCCGCAGACACCAAATGACACAAACTGTCCAGGCTGGGACGGTGTGGGGAATAAAATATCTTTTTTTTAAAGCTTTGAGCACGAAGCAGTGTGACAGATTGTGTGTGTGTGTGGCTGTGGAGCTGTTGGGGTGTTGCTCCTCGTGGCAGTTTGCCGTATAATTGCAGCTGACATCGCTGTGTACTGCTGCAGAGGGAGCCGGCGCAGCGAGCCGGCCGGGCCATTATGAGCGCTCAGTGTAGCTAACTGCTCAGGCCTGGATGTCACTGATAGAGAGGCCATTTCAGCTGCGGCGCTCAGGAGGGGGGATTGTTCTTGTGATGATGCTCACATCTCGCTGGTGGAACCTGTGGCTCTGCTGCTCGCTGTTAAACACATTTTGTTTCTCCGGATTAGCTGCTGACACTTGTGCTGTAGGATACGGGAGCATTTCTGTACTTGCTTTGTGCATTTTAGTCATTGTTTTAACCACTGACAACTTTCACATATTTCAATGTTTTGACACATCTTCCTCTACACATCAGGCTGTCTGTGAGTCTTCAAGCATCGTGCAGTGGCGTCTGAGGCTTCTGCCCTGAATGTTTTATAAAAAAACCTGCATCAAAATGTAAATATATATACAAATATGCCTCCTTGAGCCTTCCTGAGTGACTCGAGGTAAGTGCATGAGGAATTTGTCCCCCATGATGTGTTCAAGGGCCGATGGAAATTTGATAATCCCATGATTATGTCTGGTTTTACAGTTCGTCTATAATAAATGGTGACATTTTGGTGATTTTTGCTTTGGCGGGTCAGCGGGTTTAGAAGTTTTCATCAAAAATAATCGATCTAAAAGGAAATATTTTTGTTTATTATTAAATCACAAAAAAAATCACCAGAAATTTTTAAAGAAAAAAACATCATTAAAAAAATTATCACCCAAAAAAAGCCAAAAATGTTAATAGAAAAAAAATCTGTTTTCTAAATCACCAAAATTTGAATAAATGCCAACAATTAAAAAGAAAAAGAAAATTGCTAAAAAAAAAAAAATCTCAAGGAAACTTGCCCTTCACGTTGTGAATAAATTTTATAAACAATGGGCCTTGAAAGAAATTAGATACTCTTAAATTTGAATTTTTTAGGTTTTAAGTTTTATCAAATTTCCCTTGGTCCATGTTCAATTTATTTCTTTGCCAAAATGATTTAAGCTCTGCATCAAAGTCCACATTTCTGATGTTACAAATACTTAAACCGAACTCTGTATTTAACTTTAGCTGTTGGCAAACTGTAGATTAACAAACCTACTCTTATAACCACGGTGCTTACATGCACTGCCTGATTAAGAAAAAGATGATTTTTTTCCCCAAAAACCTGTAAAAAGTGATCTTGATGATGTAATGTAATAAAGCATTAGTGTCTGATACCTGCAGACGCTCTGCTTAAGCTTCTGATTAATTCTCTCAGTTTGAAACTTTTTCCTTTTGTAATTTTCTAGCTTTAAAACCTCCAGAGCTCCTAAAATTCCTGTTTCTCCTTTTTGCATTTTCTTAAAGCTTCCCTCTGCAGTCCAGTCACAGCGCATATATCACAGTGTGTATAAATGTGCATGTGTGTGTGTGTGCACGTGCATGCAACAGCAGAGATTTGGGAGAGAGAAAACGGGGTGGCAGCGCAGTCATTAGTTCTGGGGCATTAACTGCTTATCAGTGGACAGTTTTATTAGCCCCCTTGTTTTGGCTGGTTAGCCTTCTGGACATGGAGCCAAATGGCGCTCTGAGTTGCCCGGTCGACCGTGGAGGAATTCCGCCGCCACGCCAGAACCTTTAATGCCGAGAGGAGACCTCATTGTGATTCGACTTCAGCGCCGACGCAGCGGCCGCATGCTGTGAAACGTTCAGTGAGATGAAGCCTTAAAATCAGAGACTGGACCAGCAGACTGAAATGAAACGTAAAGTCTGTGTGGACTTTATTCAACTCGATGTCCCCAAACGACAAAAAACATTCAAGTGTGGAGGAATTCCACCGAACTGCACGACTGTTCACAATTAACTGACAACACAAATGGTTGTTTTTAGCGACACGTTAATGCATTTCCTGTAAGGATAGTGCCGCAAAAGTGAGTTGTGTTTTACAGAGACGTCGCTGTGTTTCGTGCCGGGATAGTGCCGTGAAAAGCAGTCGCCGGCTGGAGAAGTGCTTTGCAGAATTGTACAATATAAACATTTCTTTCTGGTATTTGGATACTGACCTTCCTTTTTTTTAATGTCATCATTATCGTAGTATTTGTCCCTTTGTATTTAAACCTAGGTGCTGTAAAACAAAAGACACCCTGGAGTATTTTGGGTCTGATTCTGGGATGTCGACTCGCTGACTGCAGACTTTCCATTCTCAAGTAGCCTCATGATGACGTTGAATTTGTTCTGTGTAAGTGCTGGAAACAGAGCCGCATGTCGAGGCGTGTTGCTCGGTCATCCGTGAAGGAATTCTGTTTCACCACAAACAGCCGCAGAATGTTAAAGCCGACCGTCGCCGTAACCATGGAGACGCGTCTGGTTGGTCGGTCTGAATGGGGGCGGCGGTGGAGTCTTTTTCTTTTTAAATAACTTTTTTTGTGTTCAGTCAGGCTTGGATAAAAGTGCAGACATTCACAAATATTGGAATAACATTTTGGTTTTACTTTCTTGGCACGAGGACTGAAGATGCCTCCGATAGCGAGACGCACTCAAACAAAATGCTGAGTGCTTGTTTTGGCTTATCTGGCATGCAGCGTTAACACCGAGAGCATAAAAGAGAGAAGGAAAAATCTTATCTGACGCTTGGTGTTGGAGCTTTTGAGAGTATTTGCATGTTTTTTTTCTTTTATTAAAAATTGATAACTGCAGAGGAAGTCACAGAAGCAGAAGAGACGCAGGAACCAGAGAAATGACACAAACCTGCAGTTTCACATATTTGTCGCTGTTTTAAAAGGACGTCCTTTCAGCTGTCTCTGTGTGTGTGTGTGTGTGCGTGTGTGTGTGTGTTGACTCAGACAAACAGCGTGGCCCTTCCACCTGGCCGACAGCTTTTAAAGCGTCAGTGGGAGACAAATACAGCAGGCCGTGGAAATGACTTGAGAGGAGCTGACATGTTAAATCTCACAGTCAAACACCACCAGGACGACTTCACACTGACCCACCGTGTGTGTGTGTGTGTGTGTGTGTGTGTGTGTGTGTGTGTGTGTGTGTGTGTGTGTGTGTGTGTGTGTGTGTGTGTGTGTTGTGTGTTCTCAATAGGTGACATTGTTCCTGGCATGCAGTCAAACACCACACAGCCACACACTCGCACAAACAGGGTCATATATGTACATGAGGCGGTGCAGGTCAACACACACACACACACACACACACACACACACCACACACCACACACACACACACACACACAGGACTGAGGGCTTCAGGTTACACACATTTTGCAAGTTCGGGCGAGTCAACAGGTTTTGTAAATAGCGGCACATTCCTGCCAGAAGCAAAAGATTTAGGAAACCGTTACATTCAGTTTGCTGGGTTTTTTTTGCATTATTTTAGTGATTTTATAGAAAAAAACAGGTTCATCTTGTTGGTGTGACAAAACAATTGGTGATCAATTTTATTTTATGTTTTTAATCATTTTTCTAAAAATGTCTTTAAACAAAAAAAGATAAAAAATCAAGAAAATTATCAGCAGGTTAATCAAAAATGTAAATAATTGTTAGATATTCAGCAGTAAATGTTCACATTTGAGAAGCTGAAAACAGATAACCTCAAAGCTTTTTTCTTTAAAATTGACTCAGTATATTATGATTATCAAAAATTGTATTTTTTTGTCAATGGACAAATAGATTGAAAAGATAGATGGATTAGATTTTCTTTAGTTTTTATTTTTTTATACTGCGTAATATTTCAGTATTATTTCCTATTGTGATTTTGCCTGTTAAGTTCTCAAATTAAGCCCAAAGGAAAAGAGAATTAATAATAAAATTATACCAAAAAAAGAATTAAGGCAACTGAAGAATGAGCAGAATAAAGGAATAAACCGTCTATGACTGTTATATATGTTTTTCAGTGAATTAGCTCATTGTTAAGTTGATAAAATTAAGAAAAACACCTGTCACAGTCTCCCAGAGCCCAAATTAATGTCTGAAAGCAGTTAATTCTGCCTGACCAGAAGTCTGAAACTAAAACATTTATTTTAAAATGATATAAACAGACGCAGCTGCAGAGTCTGTGAAACCAGCAGTGAATTTTAGGATGTTTTTTTCTTCATAGATTTCTCTCGAGATGAATCAGTTATCAATGATATTGATCAGGCTAATGGTTTTAAATAACTCTGCTGTGTTTATTGATTCTTTGATAAAGCTCTTTAGTGTTTCTGGAATAAACGAGACGAGCTGACGGCTGAAGCAGCAGACGGACACTGAACGTTTCGGTAAATGTGGAGAGCTCCAGGTGAGCGTCAGGATCCCCAAACTGGAGTCGGAGTTTCTCCTCCGCTCGATGTAGCAGGAAGTAAACACTCGGGGAACTGAATGCTCGTCTTCAAGCCTATTTGCAGATTTGTGTAACGGATCAGGATGTCATGAGTCACCCATTCATCCACTTATTCACCCACCCATTTATCCCTCTATTCATCCACCCACCCATCCATCCATCCACACTCATCCAGCCATCAAGCTGTTTATTCACCCCACCCATTCATCCATCAATCCGTCTTTCATGAAGGGCAGTCACTCAGAGGGGCGAGAGCTGTCGTCTGCCAACCTGCGCTGATGATTCACGTCCTGGAGACGCCGCCGCGCTCACATCATGTGTGTGTGTTTGTTCTGTGTGCGCGTGTGTGTGTGCAGGCTGTGGGGACAGAGGAGGAATTTGGCTGTGACAGGGGAAGTAGTAATGGGATGTCTTGATTGATAGGACTGGAGGCTGCAGGGATACAGGGGGAGGGGGCGGGGACAGAGAGAAACGGGGTTAACGGAGAGCGAGGGAGCGACTGCCAAACAGAAAATGAGCTCAGTTAGAGGAGGAGGGGCAGCGGGAGGCTGCAGAGGGACACAGGTGAGGAGAGGGGCAGCTCAGTGTCCCTGAACGTCCTCCAGGTGTCCACTGTGACCTCTGTCTGCAGCTCTGCACCTCAGCGGGGGGCGTATTGTTTCATAATCGCCGTTTCAAAGAGTTTTACAATTTATAGGGTTCATGGGGTCATGAAAACCTGGAAAAGTCATGGAATATGCAAATAGCAATTTGCAGGCCTGGAAAAGTTTAGAAAAAACTACTTGTAACCTAAAAGTTTTGGAAAAGTCCTGGAAATTTAGTTTCACAAACTGGCATAATAACACATGATGTGTTCAAGGACCATCAGAAATTTGACAATCGAAAAAAATATTTCTGTATTTACAGTTTCTGGTTTTGATAAATGCTGATCTGTTTTCTTCAAAAATCACAAAAAAAAGAAAAAAATCAAATTTTTTCTCTAAAAATGCCAATTTTTAAAATCACCCCAAAAAATGTAAGGAAAATACAGCCATTTTTGTCTTTCTTTATGCCCCCCACCTAAGCCAAAATTAAAAACACAAGTAGATTTTTTAAAAAACGTTCTGCTAACCACAGAGGGCACGGCGGCGAGGAGCACACGCAGAACGCTGAGTCAGGTTAAAGTCTGACGAAGGCGTTGAAATGACACAACAGCTCAACTTCAGATCACATTATCTGGGTTTTTAGCCCGACTTTCAGACATTCGATTTATTCTGATTTCAGTCAGACTAACATGTTTACGTAGATTTTAAAAATCCAGTTTTCGTCAGACTGACACAATAATTCCACTTTTTCAAACGTCATGAAAACGTACTGATTCTCGAAGGCGAAAATGAAGATTTTGCCCGCTGATATTCGCTGATTTCGTCTCCTCCGGTCTCTCTCTGTGTTGCTCTGTTAGCGTCTAAAACCACAAACTGGCTGCTCGTCGCTCAAACTCTCACTCGATTGGATGAACTTTTGTAAACGCCCCTGAGCGCCAGATGAGTCATCAGATGTTTGAAACCAGAAAGAGAAAAGATAATACGAAAAAGGGTTTTGATGTTAGACTCCTCTGATACAGATTTTTTTATAACGAGATAAAAGATCAATTAACACGGGGACACGGGAGCAAAAGTAGAAATTGTATTTTTCATTCGACTGGTTCTTTAAGAGGTGAAAGAGTTTCTGTGCTGCCTGCAGTTTGTAGAAAGAAGTCATGACTTATAGTCTGATGGTTATTGAATTGAAGTTATGGACTGTTTCCAGCTCGGCTCTCTGAGAGAAAGTTTTCAAAGGGTGTGAAGAAGAAAATGTGATTTTCAGTAGAACGGCCTGAGGGGCCCGCTGAGGCCCGCAGAGGTCTGTCGTGGGTGGCGTGTGTTGTGTGTTCACCAGAAACTCAGTTCTCTCATAAATAAAACCCAGATTTACCCTGAAATTCTTCATATTTGATGAGTTCTCACTTTCAGGATGTGAACATTTAGAGGAGGGCTATTTTCAGGCTTTTTTGCGGCATTAAATATTAATGCAGCACCAGTCTAAAGACAATAAGTTAATTTACAACAGCGGAAAGTGCAGAAACGTGGTCAATAAAACATCAATGCAGCCGCCAAAATACCACAAGTAACTCCGGAGAGAAACATTTTCATAACCTCTGAAATGAGCTCTGCTTTTGCATCAGAGAAACTGAAAAAAATAAAAAAATAAACCTCGGGAGCGTTTCTGGAGCAGCCGAAGGCGCTCTGCCGTCATCTGCTCCGTGTTGAAGTCCTGAGACATCAGGTGGATTTGCTGCAGAGCCGCAGCTTCTCTGAAGTTCACCTCAAACCAGGTGCTGGTCCTGCACGGAGCTCGGCCTGTAATCAGCCCGGCGCTCCTGGAATGATCTCAATCCTGTTTGAACGTTCAGGATGAAACTCCCGCAGCCTCGAAGTACAAAAACACCTTCTGATTTCAGTCACGGTGTCATGTTTCTCTTTCTTTCTCTGTTGCTGCGCGACCAAATGTACAACGTTGCCACGGTCATGGAAAACCTGGAGAAGTATTTCACTATCAGAGGCCTGAAAAAAGTCATGGAATTAGTAAAAATCATTGAAAGTTTTGGAAAAATCATGGAAATTCATCATGTGCAATAAATCACATTAATGTAGCAAAACCGAATTTATTTTCTGCAGCTCTAATATATGACGACATTTTTCTTCTTTTTTAAGCACTTTTGGTTTCAGGACAGAGGCATAACTTTGAATGGCTGTATTTTTTTATTTTGGCGATTTTTTTCCTTTAAAAAATGTTTTTCTTATTAAATTTTTGGTGATTTTTTTTTCTTATAAATTTCTTAGTGATCAGAAAATTGTGATTTTATTTTTTTCCCCTTTAAAATCTTTTGGTGATTTTTTTTTTTTATAGGAAACATCATGAATATAGAAAATTTGAAATTTGGGGCTTTCTTTGGCCATTTCTGTACAACACTCAAAGATTTAGAGCTTTTTTTTAATATTTGAAAGGCATGTTTTCTTTGAGGTGACAATGTGTATCACAGCCCGAAACTGAAAACAGAAATTATTGTTGGATTTTTTTAAATTTCGGATGTTCTTCGGACACATCAGGTTGGATGCTGAAATGATGTTTGACAGGTTAAATGTTATATTTTTCACAAATGGAGCAAGGAAAAAAAAGATCCTTGAAAAGTCATGGAAATGTTTTGAAATTGTGTCCATGACAGTGTGAGGGAATATAACTTTACGTACAAACCAAACAGACATTCAGATTTTTTTATCCGTAGTCTCTCTGGACACAAGTGAATATTTAATGCAAATCCTCGGGAGTCCTCTTGTTTGTGAGTGAAGACAAAAGACGAGCTGCTCTGTGTCGTTTTTAGCCTGTTTGCTGACGGAGAGAGAGAGAGAGACAGAGGGACAGACAGAGGGACAGAGAGAGAGAGACAGGGACAGAGAGAGGGACAGAGAGAGGGACAGAGAGAGAGACAGAGGGACAGAGAGAGAGGGACAGAAGACGGAGAGAGAGAGGGACAGAGAGAGAGAGAGGGACAGAGAGAGAGGGACAGACAGAGGGACAGAGAGAGAGAGACAGGGACAGAGAGAGGGACAGAGAGAGGGACAGAGAGAGAGACAGAGGGACAGAGAGAGAGGGACAGAAGACGGAGAGAGAGAGGGACAGAGAGAGAGAGAGGGACAGAGAGGGACAGAAGACGGAGAGAGAGAGGACAGCGAGAGAGAGAGAGAGAGAGAGAGACAGAGACAGACAGAGGGACGGAGAGAGAGGGACTAAGAGATAAAGAGGGACGGAATGATGGAGAGACAGAGGGACGGAGAGACAGAGGGACGGAGGGACAGTCTTTTTCGGAGTATGGTAATTGATCCGTGGCTTCCTCTCTGCGCTTCGTTGTTATTCTGAGACGCTCGCAGACTCGCTGCTGAAGCCAATACAGTCATTGTTTGCTCGCTGCTATCAGAAGGTACAGGACTGCTCTTTAAAAGACCGTCACCCTCTTACCCGGGAGACACAGAGACACAGAGGCGGAGGACACGCAGAGACGGAAGCGAGAGGACGTCATTAGGACGGGCAGAGCGGAGGAGACGCAGTGAGCGAGACATCAGAGCAGCAGAGTGTGTTTGAATCTGCGTGGCTGCTTCAGTCCCTCAGGACAGAGGACACACTGTGTTTGTGTGTTTGTTGGACATACGTGCGCTCTGCGGGCGTCTCTGCTGGTTTACATGATGCTGTTTACCGTCCCTGAGTCCTGCAGGACGTCTCCTGACGCTCTGAGTCCCTCAGCCTCTCTCTGTCCCTCAGCTCTCTCTGTCCCTCAGCCTCTCTCTGTCCCTCAGCCTCTCTCTGTCCCTCAGCCTCTCTCTGTCCCTCAGCTTCTCTCTGTCCCTCAGCCTCTCTCTGTCCCTCAGCCTCTCTCTGTCCCTCAGCTTCTCTCTGTCCCTCAGCTTCTCTCTGTCCCTCAGCTGGCTCTCTGTCTCTCTGTCTCTGTGTCTCTGTCTCTCTCTCTGCTCTCTCTCTCTCTGTCTGTCTCTGTCTCTCTCTGTCTCTGTGTCTCTGTCTCTCTCCCTGTCCCTCTGCTCTCTCTCTCTCTGTCTTTCTGTCTCTGTCTCTGTCTCTGTCTCTCTCTCTGTCCTGTCTCTGTCTCTGTCCCTGTCTCTGTCTCTCTCTCTGTCCTGTCTCTGTCTCTGTCCCTGTCTCTGTCCCTCTCGTGTTTTCGTTTGTGTCCCTGTAGAGGGTTTCTGCAGGTATTTACCTGAGTCTCTTTACAGCAGGAACATTCAGCTCTGAGGTGGAAAAATAAAAAAATCTAGTGATAATAAAAAATCAGCTGGCTGTCTCGCTCTGTTTGACTGGGATAAATATAGCAGACGGTGGCGGGTCCGGGGGGTGATGGGGGGAGGACATCTTTAGCCTGGCAAAAAATCCAAGCTATGGTTCCTGTGAAACGCTGCCAGGGAGTTGGAGGTCACATTGCTCAGTCCGTAAGGCTATCGGCCGCGGCCCGCTATTATCACAGAGATAAAGACCGGAGCCTCGGAGCGGAGACATCTGCGGTGACCGTGGAGGACTCGGAGGGAGATGCTGCCGGAGTGAATTATGAGCTTTCTAACTGGCCGACTGGCAGAGAAAGACTCGCCGGCTGAGTCGGTGACGGTAGGACTGGCTGCATTCATGACTGACTCAGTAACGCTGAACGTGTGAGCGCCTGACAGACGGACTGAGGGAATAACTAACTCACACTGTGTGGGGGATTCAGCTTCTTAACTGGCTCAATCAATCAATGAAAGCTGCTGACTGATTGTTGATCAGCTGACTGCTGGTGTTTGGCAGTAAGATGGTGACGGACTGACTGGTTGATGTGGTGCACAGACCCGTTTGTGGCTCTCAGGTAGACTTTGGCGGTATTTTCGTTATACCAAAGGTATGTTTTTAATTCTCATCATAAATACAAGCGCTCCTCTTTTTATTATCCTTTGGTTCGTTTTACGCGCTTTTCATTCTTCCTGTTGTGATAACTGTGTGTGTGTTGATGCATGTGTCCTAAATGTAGTCCAGATTGTGTATTTGAGTGTAATCAGTGAATTTGCAGCTCAGCTCCTACAATAAGTCTAAAATACACTGTGGAAACTAAATAGTTACATTCAGACTGTTCAGGTCCAAAAATGCTCCATTGAAACCCATTCAAACTGACATTTTTGATCCCACAGCCATCAGAGCAGAAAAACAGGACTTGTATTATTTCTGGGTGTCATTCTGGGCTTTTGACTCTGCATTTGTCATTTTGACTATTTTCCACCTGATGAGGTCATTTTGACCATATTTGGCATATGGAGGAAATACATGCTATTTCCACTAGGTGACCTGTCACAGTCAATGTAGCTGCTGATCACTGACATATCCCAGACTGTCAGCAGCTACACTCACACACTGACATATCCCAGACTGTCAGCAGCTACACTCACACACTGACATATCCCAGACTGTCAGCAGCTACACTCACACACTGACATATCCCAGACTGTCAGCAGCTACACTCACACACTGACATATCCCAGACTGTCAGCAGCTACACTCACACACTGAGCGTGAAGGACACTCAACATCATTCAGTTTTTCATCTAAAAACATAGTGGCATCATGACCAAAACTGGCATTTAAAGGGTTAAAATTCTGAAACTAATGGATATTGGATGTTTATGATTAGGACTGATGTTGGGGAAAAAAAGCAACTCAGTGAATGTAACTTATTGTGTTTTTTAAAAGCCTGATTTAGGGCATTTTATGCACAAGTGTGATATATTAAAGCGGGCCCTGAAGATTATTTTGTGTAACTTTAAGCCTTGATTAAATGTTAAAAGTTGACTTCTATAAAAATGTAGCCCCGTATAGTTGTCAAGAAAGTTGAAATTAGCTACAGAGTCCAAAACCGTTTTTTGTAGCTGGCTGTAAACATGTTTATTTCTGCGGTAAAGTTTTGATGTGGAGGTCTGCAGGGACGGACTGTTTTTGAGCCAGCCTCTAGTGGACATTAGAGGAACTGCAGGTTTTCATGCTTCATTCACTGGCAGGCTGTTTTTGTGTTAGGTGTGTGTGTGTGTGTGTGTGTGTGTGTGTGTGTGTTGTTTGCTGGCTGACTGTTTGTGCGTCTTATTGTGCGATCTGGTCGTTTTTTTGCTGCCTGCTTGTGTATTTTATAACTCGGCAGTGTAAGCCAGATAGGACGGACACAGAGATGAGAATTGATGACCTGCATCACCGGGGGATGGGAGGAGATGGCTATCACTGCAAACTCATCACACACACACACAAACACACACACACGCACATAGATACACACAAAATGAAGGGACATACAATAAACTCAAGAAAACACCCATGCAGCGCTCTGGCTGTCTGCTGCAGTATCCAGGTCACTGCAGTATGTGCAGACATGAGCTATATTATCTGAGGTGTACCTGCACGCGGCTGACCCAGTTTTCTTCCTGTTTATCTTCGAGCAGGAGACAAAAGATGTGTTTGCATTACGGAGCTAAATGGAGCTGTTCAGGGTCGGTGTCAGGGAGCAGATTTCAGCTGCAGCTTTTTGGGTTTGTGAGCCCAGAATATAAATGCAATTTAGTCTGTAACCAAAAAGAAGTGTTTTTACAGCTTCTCGCATCTGTGATCGTGGCACCTCGGAGTGCCACATTTTTTGACTGCTGAGCTGTGTGAGTGACAGCTGTGTCACAGCCTCCATCTGTTTGCCAAAGGCTGGAGTGGAAACTAATGCGCCCATTTAAAGAATCTGTCTCAGCCGCCGTCCTCTGCCAAAGGGCTCAGCTGATGAAGTGGGAGTTTAAAGCTGCTCTGAAATCTAAACTTACACATTCGTAATGTTGCGTGCATTAATCTGTCAGACATAAAGCGCGATTTAAAAATGAAATGTGACATTTTGGAAGTTTGCAGAAACTGTTAAATCCAAAATGAGACACCTGTCTCCATTTACAAACACCGGCTCTATAAAGTGGTTTACAATGTAAAAATAAAGCGTATCGTGTTACTCATCTTATAAAAATAACTGTGTATTTGAGGGCAGAGACAAACAATGAATCCAAAACACTGCAGCCTTTTTAAAGGAACAGTTTGAAGGATTCAGGGGAATTTAGTGGCCTCTGCGGCGAGGATTGCAGATTACAACCAGCTGAAACTTATCCTGGTTAGAATACCTTCAGCGTTCATTGTTCAGGAGGTTTCTACAAGGAGCCGAATTATCCACAGATTTCTCTTCCTCTCCAAAACAAAAGGACCAAGAGATTTAAATCGGGAAAAACACAGAATAAAGCAGTTTCATGTTCAAAATCAGTTTTTTCCCAATGCTGTTTGGCTTGTTGGGCTGCTAGCGAAGCTCCTGCTGACGTGTGCTCACCATTAGTAACATAAGGTCCAGATGTTCAGGCAGTTTTAACCGGGAGCAGAATTATCCACCGAGGTCTTTACCTCTCCAAAACAAACAGACCAGCTGATTTAAACCGGTAAAAACACTCAATAAAGACATTTTAAGTTAAAAATGAGTGTTTCTCCAATGTTTAGTTGGTTTCTCTGAAAACTGAAGATTCAGACGTTCAGGCAGTTTTTACAAGGAGCCGAATTATCCACAGAGGTGTCTTCCTGTCCCAAACAAACAGACCAGCTGATTTAACCAGTAAAAACACAGAATAAAGGAGTGTCATGTTAACATTGGTGTTTTTCCAATACTGTTTGGCTCATCAGGTTTTCAGTTGATTATACACTAAAGAAAATACAATCTATTCTATTTCTGCCAATAAATCCCCCTAAATCCAACACACTGGACCTCTGCATGACCCGCCTCGTGACGAGTTTAACTTCTCCATAACTTGCTTTAACCTCTGACTGTATTTAAGTCAAAGTCTAAAAATAGTTGGCGTGAGGTTATTTACCCCGATCAGAGCTGTCAGAGCGAAGGAAAGCAGGGCGCCTTCGGAGGGAATGGATGGCACCTGAGAGGGAAAGTTCACGGATTGAAGTGCACCCTCGGATTTAAGGCCACAGATTAGCAAGTCTGCAGTAATGTTTTAAGGGTGTGTGTGTGTGTGTGTGTGTGTGTGTGTACAGTGTTGTGTGTCTGGTGGAGCATATAGAAGGTCTCGTGTTGCCTGGCTGTCATTTTCTGTCACATCAGCAACTGTCCCCAGCTGTCCGTCACCACCCACCCACACACACTCACACACAAACAAACACACACACACACACACACACACACACACACACACACACACTCACACTCACACTCACACATGTGACCAGCTGCCCCCAGCTGTCACTGTATCTCAAGTCTTAGCTGGTGGTCTCAGGAGGATGAGGTCACACACACACACACACACACGGACACACACTCTGACAGCACACACACATTTTGAACTATGGAGCTTAGATATGTGACTTTGTGTAAAGCATTGATACTCAACTTATAGCCTGTGGGCCAAATCTGGCCCTGATAGGGTGCCGGGTGGCCCCCCAACCATTTTCTAATTCATAATGGAAATAAAGTGATTCACACTGTGAACGTTTTTGTGCTTTTAGTCTCCATAAGGTGTCAGAGACATAAAACAGCGTCAAAATAGAGCTTGTTGATCAAAAAAAGAGCCAGAGGAGGATCCCCCACACCCCCTACAGAGGACACAGCTGAGACACTTCTGTCCTAAAATCCAAGAAACTTCAAATATTTTAGAATTGTCCTCAAATCCTAGAAACACCCCAAAATCCTAAGCATGTCCTAAAATCCTACAAACGCCAAAAATTCTAGAAACATCCTAAAATCCTGGAAATGTCCTGAAGTCCACAAACATGTACGCCGCTGACCTTCTGTCATTTTGTCAAAGTGTCGCCCAAAGCAAAGCAGACTGAGTATCTGTGGTGTCTCATCAGGACATGTTTGAGGAGTCAAACACACACACACACACACACACACACACACACACACGCGCACACAGAGAGAGAGAGAGAGAGAGAGAGAAAAACACACCTTCAGCAGTCTAATTGGAGTGAAATGTAATTACTTGTGCTACCTACACATTCTTTAACAATAATTGTGTTTCCTCCTCCTCGTTTTTTCTCTCTGCTCGTTGTTTCTCTCTCCCTCTCTCTCTGATTGTTAATTCTTTCATGTTTCATTTCTGCAGCCGTTGCACTGTTATAATTAGCCTTCTGAGATGCGCAAAGCATCGCGGCACTTTCCCCTCATGAGCAGTTAGCCTTCACGCACATACACACACACACACACACACACACACACACACACACACACACACACACACACACACACACACACACACACACTCAAAAGCCTATGAGCCTTATAAGCGAGCGGGCGAAAGCGCTGATGCTTCGACGCTCCAAAACACAACTCTAATCAAAGTGGACGTGTGTTTGGCTGCGTTCGCAAAAGAACCGCAATTCCCATGATTCCGCCTCGCTGGGTTCATTTTGACTTTTTTTGCTTCGCCTCAAATTAAACCCTCATTTCGAGGAACTTAAAGCACGCTGCGCCCTGTGGGGGGCAAAAAGGCTTTGTAAAGGCATTAGGCGGGCTGCGGGGACGCGGTGCGGGAACGCGGTGCGGGAACGTAAAACCGATGTGAACAATATTTTCAAACAGCGGGACGTTGTTGTGCTTCTTTCATCTCGCTCAAGTTCCCGCCGCGGTTTGATTTCTTTTCTAATATCACGCTTGAAACAACAAAGGAGAGGATATTTTTAATGCTCAGGTGCCACGCTGACTGCATGATTCTCTGCTCAAACAGTCTTGTTTTGGATGAAAGGATTATTTGGGAGATAAGGATCTTGTTTTCGGAGATAATAAGTGGCGTCCCGGTCCCCGCAGGTCGTCTGTGTAACTGGAGAAGTCGAAGCTTCCCGCGCGTGTTTTGGGAGCGCTGGGCGGTCCGGAACAGCCGCCGCGCCTTCAGTGCGTCGGGTCACAGTTTCCATGTTGCGTCTTTGTACATCTGGAGTTATTATTGTTATAAAACCGCGCCCACGCCTCAGTGATTGACACTTTCCCCCATGATCCTCCGCTGCTCTCTGTGCAAACTCAGTTTTTAAAAACATATTTGTTTGTGTGAGGGGAACACTGAAATTAGTCATAATATAAAAACAAGGAATGATTTTGATTTGAATGGCTCAATTTCCTTTAAAACCTTGAAAAGACGACATTGAGCAATTTAACGAGAAATGACCCCAAAAATTAACAAGAAATTGTTGAAAAGATTGTAAGAAAATTACCTTAAAATTAGCAAAAAAAAGGGGAGAGTTAAAAAAAAAAAAGAGTGAATAATTAATTTATATTTTCTGTAGCATAGTTATAGTTACTTAATAATTTTCTGATGATTCTCTCTCTTAATCTCGTCACATTTTACTGTTTTTTTTATTAAATGAAGAACATTTGATCGACTTGAAGCAGTCTCAGTCGAGTTTGTGTGACAAAAAAAGAAATAATAGAATATTATAAAAGAATGTTTGTGGGCTATTTAACCCTTTGAAACAAAAAAAAAATAGTAAAAACATCACAAGAAAATTAGTGGAGGGGAACTACAAAAAGAAAATGAAGTGCTGAAAATAAATATAAATGTATTTAATTTAATGTATTAAATTGTATTTTTCTGTAATATACTTAAAATATAAAATAATTATATTTATAAATAGAGTTTTCTGGACATTGTCCCTTTTTAAAATGTTTTTCTAATAATCCAAATGTTTGTTAATCTCATATATTGGTAATTTTCTTGTCAATTTTCACTAATTTCTTGCTATTTGTGGGACATTTCTTGCCAAAGTGTTCATTGCTTTTTTCTACATTAAACCAGTTTGCTAAAGTTTTAAAAGGTCTCAACACAACATAAGAAAACTGACGTTGATCCAGTTTTTAAAGGGTTAACGGCTGAATCTGAGTCGACTGACATAATTCTGAGTCGGGTACAGCCACAAACATATGGCATGCTTTATATTCGCTCTGCACTTCCTTGTTTTTCTGTTTGAGTTTGAGGGACAGAGCGAGCGATGTGGGCGTGTCTATTTATCCGCTTATCTTCGTGTTCGTGGTGGCGGGAAAAATGAATAAACAGAAGTGCCTTTAGTTTGAGCAGCAGCCTAAAGAGTTAACGAAACTCTGCATGATGATGTGTTTTGCATCAGTTTGCAAAAGTTTTTACTAGAGCCTGACTGATATGCGATTTTTTTAGACCGATAACGATTTTATCGTGGAAATATTCAGTGATTGCTGATATGGTGACAGATATATTGAAATTTTCAGCTGGAATGAAAATAGATCATTTCTGTGTGGATTGTGCTCTGATTTTGCACTGATATGCAGAAGGCTGCTTTCTGAAACAAAAACTTTTATTTAACAACATTTTATTTATTTTACTTATTGAACATTACACACAAACAAAAATAACGGATAAATAAAAATAAAACACATCAGTACTGTTTGGTCTTCACTGACCATTCAAATAAAGAATAGAAAAATAAAATACACAAAAGTGCTGTATGTGCGCATTTATGCTACTGTATGTGCTCAGCATCAGTTTTCACTGACACTGTGTGTGTGTGTGTGTGTGTGTGTGTGTGTGTGTGTGTGTGTGTGTGTGTGTGTGTGTGTGTGTGTGCGTGTGTGTGTGTGCGTGCGTGTGCGCGTGTGTTTGTGTTTTCTGTCCTCCGGTCGTGTGATTTTTCCCAGACTCCCCTCTGTTTTTGGAGGCAGGTTCACATCTGCTTCTGAGCGTCTCGGCTCGGTTTCAGGCGCGTCCGGACGTTTTGCAGCAGGAGCTGTTTGGTCTGTCAGCTGGATTTGTTGCTGTTGTTCATTGAATTTCTGAGAAATCTGTTTTTATCACAGATTTGTTTTTAACCTCCGAGTTATCCGTGTTTGTTGTTCCGCTGAAGGATTCGGACTCCTGCTGCTCCGCTCTGATCTCCTGCTACCTGCATCACCTCAGCATTTAGTCTTTGTGTGCAAGTTATCAGTTTGTCTTTAATAATTCAAACTCATTGATGGGTGAGTTTTTTTTCTCTGCTTCCATTTCACACATAATTATCATTTCACTCGGATTCATAAGATAAGACTTTATTGATCATTCACCCAGAAAATTCACCTGTTACAGCAACTTACAGCTGGAAAAAGGACTGAATCAAAAAAAGCACGAAGAATGGTGGAAAAGTAAAGTAAAAATACTGCTTTTTACAGTAAGTAAAAGTAAAAAAATCTACTATTCACAGGAAGTAAAATTAAAAGTACTATTACTCACAGTACGTACTACTATTCACAGTAAGAATAAAGACTATATACACTTACCGATGTGACCTCTGAGGACGGATCACACGGAATAATTGTGCTCAGAAAATCTGTAGTACTCACATAGTGCGTCGCAGTATTCTAGGTTTGAAGTGAATATAATAATATTTGCACAGAAGTGAAAAAAAATGTTCAGGAAGAGAAATGAGTTGCATGAAATAGTTACAGAGTGCAGATTTAAATAAATGAATGTTATTTGATCTGTTTTCTTCCCCTGTTTTCTCCCTCTGTCCTTCCTCACAGCTCTCTCCTCTCAGGAGGTTTTTATTAAACCTCAAACCGGACAAATTCAAATTCTGAATCTAAAATACGCAGAGAAAAGAAACAAAATCCAAAAATGTTTTTATGCTGGCATGAGGAGGTATTTCTCTCCTCTCCTACTCCTCCTCTCCTCTCCTCCTCTCCTCCTACTCCTCCTCTCCTCCTCCTCCTCTCCTCTCCTCAGTATTTTTACAGTTTTTTTTTTCTTTTTTTACATTTTTTTTAGAGGTAGTGTGTAGTAGATTTTTGAGCGCTCAGATTAACATTTTTACTCTTAATGCTGCTGTTTGGAAATTCATCCATCAGCTGCCAATAATGAGACGATGCAGACTTCTTCTGTCCTCACACCGGAAACATAATCTCACTCTCCTCTGGATGAGACAGCCGGCTAAATACCTCAAATGTGCCTAATCTCTCTGCGCTAATATCTAAATCTTATTGTGAAGGTAAACCGTTTTGTAAGCGGGCTGCAGTGTCTCAAACCCGTCCACCTGTTCAGGATGCAGAGACGCTGCTTCTCTGCCAGGACGCAGAATAATGCCGTGAGGCTGCAGATCTGCTGCAGGAATCATCAGTGGTGGAGGAAGTATTCACATCCTGTGCTAAAGTAAAAGTACTGTAGCCACACTGTAAAAATACACTGCTACAAATAACAAAAATATTTTTAAAAAAAAAAAAAAAAAACCCCTATCAAACAAAAACAAAAAATGAAATTTGAAAAATATTATTTATTATTTATATTTTGTTTAATATTATTATATGAAAAAACACCAAAAATACAATAAAAAATAATAACTACCAAAAAAACCTCAACACTATTTTAAAAAAACTATTGTGAAAAAGAAAAAAAAACACTAAATCTTATTCTATTAAAAACACTCACACATAATAAATCATAATAATCATCATAAAAAGACAAAACCAAAAAATAAAAGATAAAAAAACATTTTTTAAAACACCTAAAAATTCCAAAATTAATGTAAAAATAATAAGAGGGAGGGAGGAAAACGCAAAAAAAAACCCTGGAAGTTATAATGTAACTGTAATTTTTATTTTAAAGATAAAAAAAACAAACAAACAAAGACAACAGCGAAATAACACAAACAACACCAGAAAAAAAGCTATATTTATTTAAGTAATTAACTAATTATTTCAGCTGTAAACGGTGTATACACTACAGACATGTTTTAGTAATCTCATTTAAAACATCATATAATATAGCACTTGAGTAAATGTACTTAGTGTGTGTGTGTGTGTGTGTGTGTGTGTGTGTGTGTGACATCAGTGTGACGCTCGGCGTCAGTGTCACCTGTCGGTCTGGGAACTTCCTCAGGAATGTGACCATTTTAGAAACTCTCCCCCTCTTCCTCGTCCCGTCAGCGCCAGTAATAGAGGCATCAGCTGCGACTTTTGGGGATTGAAAGGTGACAGCAGCAGCAGCAGCAGGAGGAGGAGGAGGAGGAGGAGGAGGAGGAGGAGGGAGGAGGAGGAGGAGGAGGAGGAGGAGGAGAAAGTGAGAGCGAAGGAGGAAATAACTTTAAAGGTTTCGTCCTTGAAAAGATCTCTCTGATTGGCTCCCACGTGGGGATTCCTGTCCTTTAATTGGCCGCTGAGTGGCGTTTCTGTCCTCGTTGGTTGCTGAGGTGAATTCCTGCGATTGAGTTTTAGACAAGAACTTTTCAGGGTTCCCTCGGTCATTGAAAACCTGGAAAAGTCATGGAAATGTGTTGTGTGTAATAAATTGATGACATTAATGTGCCGTAACGGTGAATTAATTTCCAGTAACGTAGCTCTAATATGTGTCGACGTGACGTTTACTTTGACTTTTGGTGACTTACTTTAATAGAAAACTTAAAACATATTCGGGGATTTTTTTTTATATTTATTAAAAAATTATATTTGGAGATTTTTTTTCTTATTTCTTTTTTAAGAAAACAGGTTCAGAAGGCATGTTTTCTTTGAAAAGTGGGTGATTTTTTTCCTTTTTTAAAATGTTTTTGCTAACTTAAAAATAAACTTAAAATTTTGTGATTTTTTTGTTTTTTTTTTTCTTACCTTTTTGAAAGGCTTGTTATCATTAAAATTGCCAAAATTACACAGTTTATCATTACCAGAATCTGTAAAAACAGCAATTACTGTTGGATTTTCAAATTTCTGAGCATCCTTGAACACATCATCTTGAGTTTGAATCTCATATGTTTGAAAAATGGCAAGAAAAAAAAGAAATTGTGATCCTTGAAAAGTCATGGAGAAGTCTTGAAATTAAATACATGACGATGTGAGGGAACCCTGACTTTGGTGTTTGTCCCAGGATGTCCCCCGGTGTCTGTCTGTGTGTCCTCGGTGTGTCTGTTATATATTCAATTTTACAATCATCCACAAGAGAGAAAAACAGGAAATCCAATGAAACTGCTGTTGAGTTTATGAAGTGGTGTTTTCAGCTTCAGGTTGACTGATAAATGTTCGTCTCCGCGACCCTCAGGGGGTCTTCAGAGTTACTGCGGGGGGGCTGCCACGTTATTGTTTGATAATTTAAGTTTTAATGGAAGTTTGTTTGTTTTCAAAAATCGCATTATTATATCTTAAAGTACACATTAACCCGCCCCCCTCCAGACCGGCAGCCTGGCTGCGTTCAGCTCTTTCAGCGTTTTCAGTAAATAAACAAGAAAAATTAGAAACAAGAAATTAGAAACATGCACTTTCTGAATTCAGGTTTCTAGGCTTTTGTTAAAGCTGGTTTTTAGGATGCTGTTAAGGCTTGAGACCTTTTTTCGACATGCTATCCTACAATGTGTCTCCAGGCTGAAAAAAATAAAACGCTGCATTGTTCTCTGAACTTTTTTGGATCAAAAATTGCTTGCTGGGTAAAAAGCGCCTCTATTTGTTGGCCAAAAAGCTGCTAGCAGACACAATGATGACTTAAAAAACCAACCACAACCAATTACACCAACATGACGACAACAACATGTAATAACAACCGTGAAGACGAACTTTTCACAAGGTCCATGTGTGTGTGTGTGTGTGTGTGTGTGTGTGTGTGTGTGTGTGTGTGTGTGTGTGTGTGTGTGAGCACAGATTGTTGCTCCAAGATTTAAAAAATAGTGTTGTTAATCTTGACTATTATTAGCACGTTGTGAGCCGTAAATGTCGGCGTGTAACGAGGCGAGGCATTAAACTGTCTTTTAGCGGCGGCGTGGCGTGACGTCCACCCTGCTATTAAAGCAAAATAGGAAATGCGTCTCTGCTGTGCTAACTTTAGACGTCACCGAGCGGCTTCACATTGTGTTCTCTAACTGATAAACAAACCCTCAGATCTGCTTTTAGCTCCGGGTCTCATCCCAAAAACCCCCTCTGCCCTCTGTCCCATATCTCCGTCCAGGTCCATTCGATCCCCGCAGAGGAAGAGTGTCACGTTCGCGGTTTATTTATACGACGTCCTCGCGGCCTGATGGCGGATATGAGGCGCAGGGTCAGTGGTGTCGTGTCTGGACTTTTATTTCAGTCTCTGAGCAGCAGCCAGTGGACAGTCTCCAGGAGACGGTGTCATGTTTGGGTCGTCTAACTGAGGAGCTTTTTTAAACTGTATTTACTGTGTTAACTGTGTGAGCAGATTAAACTTCAGGTGTTACAGAACAAGTCAAAACGTGGCTGGAAAAGGTTGAAAACTCACAAAAACTGATTTTATTTTTTTATTTATTTTGAACATGAAAAAAAAGGAAATAAAGACATAAGATCAAAATCATCAGAAAGACAGGGAGCAATGTGGCAAAATGTCCCACAAATTGCAAGAAATGAGTACAAGGTGAAAAGCAAAAGACCTGCAAATTAGAAGTTTTTTAAAGGGGAAATTTAAAAGAAAATGTAACTATATATATATATATATATATATATATATATATATATATATATATATATATATATATATATATATTATTATTAGTTTTTTAAAGGGGAAATTTAAAAGAAAATGTAACTATATATATATATATATATATATATATATATTCATAATTATTATAATTTTACATTTAAAATTATGTACAGAAAAATATTATAATTTTATTTTTTCTTCAATTTTCAGAATTTTTTTGGGTGGTAATTTCTTCTTTTTCAGGTAATTTTATTTTAACTTTTTCACTAATTTCTTGCCAATTTTTGCCAAGTCTTTTTAAGTTTTTTCTTGCTCTCGCCCCATATTTTTGCAAGAAATCAAACTAATTTGTGCAGGTTTCGAAGAGTTAATCATGTCATGACCCTCAGGTCCACATCTTTTTACAAAAGCTCAGAGTAAATGCGGGACATTATGAAATCTAACATGTTAACAGTCTGGCTTTCGCTCTTGTATTTTGTCTTTTTTACCTTTAAAAGTGTTTTGATGTGACACGTCTGAGAAATCCTCGCGGCTCTGCTCTGCACTCGCCTGCTGCCTTCACACTTCGGTTACTCGGGGCTTGTTTTGCACAGCGTTGCCTCATTCCTCTCAGCGCCGCAGCTGCTGTGGTTTTAGAAAAAATAAATGAACCTCCAGGATGCTTTTTTCTTTTCTCTCTTATTTTATAAAGAAAAAAAATCATCAGTTTACTTAAAAACACATGAAAACAAAACGAGGCTTCAGCGTTGTATTGACTTTTTATTAAAGCATCCTGCAGAATTTAAAATTTAGTGACTTTACTTTGTGTTCAGCTGCTTTTAAAGCGCTGAGCCGTCGCTGTTTTCTCTTCACTCACAAAGTCCAGGCCATTAATTATCCTGTTTAAGCAGATACAACATGAAGCCAGTTATAAACAAGGTTTGTTTTTAAGATTTCTGTTTCAGTTCGAGTCAAATACAGTGAGATTTCTACTGTTGGACCAGCATCAATAAATCAGAGAATTCTGCATTTAACCCTTCGAAACTGGAGCCAATTGGTTTGATTTCTTTCGAAAAACATGAGGAGACGACGACAGCGAGCGACTTCACAAAGCATGGCCCAAAAATGAGCAAGAAATTAGTAAAAAAGAAAAGAAAGTTGCCTGAAAATAAGAAATACATAAAATAAAAGTTAAAAAAAAAACAAACAAAGCATAACCACACAAGAAAATTACCTTTAAAAAGTGCTGGAAAAAAAAGTGTTATATATATTTGTTCTTGTTTTTGGTGTATATATCTCCCTACGGACACATTTTTGATAATCTTTTTTAACATTAGTTTTTAGTTACGTTTCTTATGATATTTCTCCAATTTCTGCAGTCTGTACAGTTTTGCTCATTGCCTTTTTTGTGTCATATAGCTCATAAAGACATCTGAATGGGTTGATTTCTGTCAGAAGCATGAGGAGAAGACAATAACCAACCTCACAAACCCCTGACACAAAAATGAGCAAGAAAATTAGTGAAAATGTCACAAGAAAATTATCTGAAAATAAGCAGGAAAAAAACAAAAGATAAGTGCTGCAAATGAAAATATATATGGATTTATTTTTTATTATATTTTTTCTGTCACATGATTTTAATTCTTGAATTGTTATTATTTCTGGACAGTGTGCACATTTGGTTTTTTTTTTGTATTTTAAAACAAATTTTTAGTTAATTTTCTTGTAATTTTTCACTAATTTTTCACACATTTCAGGCAGAAATTAAACCAATTTTCTCTAGTATAAAAACAGAAGCAAACTGACGTCAAACAGGTTTCAAAGGGTTAAAGAAAAAAAAAGTCACAAAATATTTCCAAATGAGTCTTTGAGTTCACCTCAGCACCCGAAATATGTTCAAAGCTCAGATTTGAGTGGCTTTTAATTTCCGTCCTGATGTTTCCGCCCAAACATGAACATGTGGGAAAGCCTCCCGGACGCTCGGCCGCAAACACATAAATGTCACCGCTCGCTGCTTAGCTAATTACAGGGCGGGCGGAGGCTCGGAAAGACCCCAGCCAATCACAGGAGAGCCACACGGACGCTGTTAAGTGCTTGTTCGGAACAAAGGTGTCGCCATGGCACCCGGTGAACACACCCCCCCCCCCCCCCCCCCCCCCACACACACACACACACACACGTGTCCTCTTCGGGCTGAATCTCTGAGCTGTGGGCGACGTTCACGGACACAAAAACAAACCTTGTTGCTGTAACACGTCAGTCGTGTGTAACGGCATCTCTGAGTGGTCGTTCTCTCATGTTTTGGACCAATCGGGAGGCAGCTTGGCGGATGTGTCTGATATTTTCGGCTCATGCACTGAAAGCGACATCACTTTGATTGTGTCGCTTTCAGACGCCTATCACAAATATTTACACCCTTAAATTCTGAGAAGATTGGTGTGATTTCTTTATAAAACATGGGAAAAAGGCAATTAGCAACTTCATAAGTATATATAAATTGCAACAAATTAGCAGATATAGTAAATAATTTTTAAAAAGCTAGAGAAAAATGACTAGAAAAAAGATAAAATCGATTCATAATTATCATAAATACATAATTAAAATTATGTAACATAATTGTTAGGATTTTTAAAAACACTTTCCCTTGGCCATTTGGCCATTTCCTTTTTTTGTTGTTTTTTTCTCATACTTTTTGCTACTTTCTTGCTCATTTTTAGGGTCATTTCTTCATTCTGTTACGTATTGCCTTTTTTTATGGACCATCTGCTCCCACATCTGCGTTGGGTTGGGGTTTTTTCTGATTGCAATATTTTTTTTTAATTTTCTGTTGTTTTTTTAATGAGGGACTTTGTGTGGGTTTTGTTTCTACAGACAATCTGCTCCCACAAATTAATTAATTTTTTTTTTTTTATTTATGAAAGAAAAGCTGTGCATTGGTTTTGTTT
>NC_056464.1:40563766-40581266 GCF_008729295.1 Plectropomus leopardus | reverse complement strand
TGTCTGTCTCTGTCTGTCTCTGTCTGTCGCTCTGTCTGTCTCTGTCTGTCTCTCTCTGTCTGTCTGTCTCTGTCTCTGTCTGTCGCTCTGTCTGTCTCTGTCTGTCGCTCTGTCTGTCTCTGTCTGTCTCTGTCTGTCTCTGTCTGTCTCTGTCTGTCTCTGTCTGTCTCTGTCTCTGTCTGTCTCTGTCTGTCGCTCTGTCTGTCTCTGTCTGTCTCTGTCTGTCTCTGTCTGTCTCTGTCGCTCTGTCTGTCTCTGTCTGTCTGTCTCTCTGTCTCTGTCTGCGCTCTGTCTGTCTCTGTCTGTCTGTCTCTGTCTCTGTCTGTCGCTCTGTCTGTCTCTGTCTGTCGCTCTGTCTGTCTCTGTCTGTCTCTGTCTGTCGCTCTGCTCCCTCATTTCATCCTGAAGCCGCTGAATGAGAGAGCTTGTGAGAGGGCGAGGGTGAAAGCGAGAGCCAGAATTGTTGTACGAACTAATCAGATTACTCTGCAGCATTGATAGTATTATTACAAACACACACCACACACACACACACACACACACACACACACACACACACACACACATGGATTTCTATCGACAATGAGATTTGCACGGCACGAATCTGTTTAAGGGGCTGAACTTATCAAGAGGATTGACTTTTGATTCAGTGCAATGTGCTCTGAGGAGGAGGTGCTGCTCTGAGGAGGAGGTGCTCTGAGGAGGAGGCGCTCTCAGGAGGAGGCACTCCTCCTCTGCAGGAGTGGATGTCTCTCGATGTCTCCCCCGCTCTGCTAACCTTGTCTCTCTCTCTCTCCTCACAGGTCTCGGAGGCGTTCGGCACAATGGGACTAAACCTCTGAGGAGGAGCACAAAGGGCCGAGGGGAAGAGGAGGAATAAAGCCGAGGGAGGGGAAAGAAGGACAAAAGCAGAGGAGGAGGAGGAGGAGGAGGAACACAAGAAGGAGGGAAGATTGTTGGCCGGTGCCGGGCGAGCAGGAGTGGGCGGAGACAGAGAGGGAGGGAGGGAGATTTGAAAGGAGGGATTTGCCGGATCTGTCGGGGGTGCATGCTCCCCCCTGAGTCCCCCCCTCCCGCTTGGACATCCTCCTTTTTATTTTTGTTTCTGCATCACTGACGACAAAAGCGACAGAATGACAGTAAGTTTGGGACGCCTCGGGGCCGGCAGGGGCCTCGATGTGAGACTCCCCAGGACTAGAGCCTGGCTGCTGGGCCTGCTGCTGGCCGTGGCGTGCTGGTTCCCGCCGCCGCTGCGCGCAGACGTGGAGATCGACGTGCTGGGGGAGATGGTGTTCATGGAAGGAGGCGGGGAGAGGGGCGACCTGGAGGCCTCCATGCACACCTCGCTGCTTCAGGACTTTCAGGAAGTGACGGAGGGTCTGCGGCCGATGGACGCCGCGGAGACGGGAGAGACCGTGGCGTCTCAGCAGAACACGGCCGCACCCACCGCCTTCCCGGACTCCTCGGCGGTCGTGGGGCGGATCTTCCAGATGACGGTGCCAAACAGGATGGAGGATGTTTACCTGGGAGATATCGTCAAGGTGAGTCCAGCCATCGCCATTTTGTTCGCTCAGAGTTCATCTGACGCCGTGTTTTCCGTCTTTTCTGCAAAAAAAGTAGTTTCTCTTGTTGTTTGGACTCAGGATGATGACGATTAATCGACGATCGATTAATTGGTCGTTAATAATTTGATCAAACGTGAAAATAATCGATCCGCCGGCTGCTGCTGTCCGTCAGCGTGTCGCTGTGAGCTGCGATTGAACTTGTTTGATGTTGTTTGGTTTAAGCAAAGTTTTTAAATCTTAATTACTGAAAGATAGTAGATAGAAGTTTAACTTCCTGTTTCACCTCTTCAATGCCACGTTTGGACGAGAACGGCCCGACTAAATCTGACGAGTCTTAGCTCTGTGTTTTTTAAAAAACATGCGTTCATATGATAACATTGTGAGACGATCCTCGTGTACACGGATCCACAAAACATAGCCAAAAACGCTGTAGTGTGCATGCCAGGTCAATAGGTGGCACGACACCACAGAAGAAGACCAGGCACCTACACGAAGTGTGGTCGTGGCGTCTCCGTTCTCACAGGATCTGTACGTTAACAGTTTACACGGCGACTGAAGTGGCAGCGTTTTTAGAGGAACCCGGTTTGAAAAGGTGAACGAAAGGCCAAACGTCAACAAACGTTTGTCGATTCGTGCAAGAACTAAACGTCCCGTAACGGACGAGACGACCCAAATCGACCTTTTGGGAAATAAGAAGGTTAATGCTGCTTAGAAACACAGTTTTGCTCCATAATCACAATTATTTAAGCAATATGACTCACGAGGGAGCGCTGTTGTCCTGTGTATCATCACGGCTGTGATTCGGCCGCAATCACGATGCCACAGGCCGAATGACGGACATAATCACCGTCAAACGGCACGACCTCCGGTGTTTTATATTGCTTTTATGCAACAGTTCTACCAGCGGCGTTTATTAGTTAACAGTAATCAGCAACAATAGATTAAATTTGTTCATTTATTTAATGTTTTTTTTTGGAAGTGCCCTGTTGCCGTGCAACACATTAACATTTTCCTGCACACTAGCTTTCTACTTTATGTTAGTGAAGTCTACGTGTTACGCTTATTGTCATGAACATTTAAACCAGTAAAAACACTGAATAAAGTTTCATGTTAAAAAAAACGTTTTTTCTGACACTCAGGTGTCGTGCATCATGGCGATCTCTGTACACGAGATCTGCTCCATAAGTAGATTTAAACGCCTTAATGTGGTCACGGAAACACGACCATTCTTACTTTCAGCTGAATATACACTTTATTATATTCCATCTCTGCCAAAATATCCCCCTGAATGTTGCACACTGGGGCTTTAAGCCGCTGCGTGACTCCACTGTCACTCTGAGGTTATGACACATTCGCAAACTCGTGCAAACAAAGAGCCAGTCAGCGGGCGGCGGGCGAGCGGCGGGGTCGTCGGGGTCGGGCTACAGTTTCTTCAGCCTCAGTGACTCCAGATGAACTCCAAGAACAATCAGAAAGGAGCCATTTCCCTAAAAAATATGTCTCTGGGATGATGCAAACGCGTGCCATCGCTCAGCAGCTGCCCCGGGGCGACGCACGTCTGAAGCCATTCGCAGCAATATGCCCTTTTTTAATTGCACCACATTTTCCACAATGGCCAATTTTCTGTAATATATGTAGCCTCGTATCTGAATGGGAGGCTTTAGTTGCATTACCTCCCTCTCCTCTCACTCCCTGTCCTCCTCCTCCTGCTGCTTCTCCTCTCTGTCCATCCTCTCTCCTCCTCCTCTCCATCCTCCCTCCTCCTCTTCTCCTCTCACCGAACTCTCCAACTTCACCTCTAACTGGAACAAATCCTTCTCCATCTCTTTTTCTTCACACCGTTTTTATTGTTCCGCTCTGTCTACATTTACTTTACATCTAAATGTTATCTCTCCGTCCTTCCTCTCCTCTCTTCAGGGTTTATACGGTCCTGAAATACCTGGAAAAGTCACAGAAAATGCAATAGCAATTTCCAGGACTGGAAATATTTCAAAAACAAAATATACCCTCAATTTTTTTTCAAAAACCTGTATAATAACACATGATGTCTTCAGGGACCATCTGGTGTAATTTTTAGTGATTTTTTTAAAGATCACAAATTTTTTTAATGGAAAAAAAAAGATTTCCAAAAATGTTAAGAGAAAAAATGTCAATGCATTTTCTTTAAAAAGTCTTCAAATTGTTATTGTTATTGATATTATTGTTATTTATGGCTGTTATGGCCATTAAATGGCTTAGTTCTTTCAAGAAAACATGCGGGCTCGCAGGTTTGGAGGACGTGTTTGCTTTAAAAATCAGCAGTAAAATAAATACAAAATACAGCCGCCAATACCGTCCCTAAGTTATATTTATATATTCAGTTCTAATCCTGTCCTGATGTCCTTATATCTTTTAATTATAAATCATTAAAAAAAGCTATTATATGACTGTTTCAGAGAATATGTTGTCATTAAATTTTGCCCTAAAATCCTGGAAAAGTCCTGGAGATTTATTGTTGAAAATGTGTATGAACCCTGTCCCGTCATCCCTCCCCCGTCTCGCTCCGTCCTTCATCTTCCTTCATCGTCCTTGCATCATCTCCATCTCCAACCAGTCATCGCTCCTCCTGCTGCTCACCCCGCTTTCTTCTGCTCTCATCCCTCCATCCTTCTCTTCACCTTTAAAACCCTCTCTGTATCTCCCTCCCGCCTCCATCTTTAGCTTTTAACTGCTTTCTCTCCCTCTACACCCGCTCCTCCCTCACCCCTTTCTGTCAGATCACATCAGATCACATCAATCACGCTGACAAGCAGCATGAAAATATTCTCACGGTGCACGAGTTAAACCTGCACACGGGTCCAGGTGTCGCAGGACTGCACATTCAAGTCTCTGCAGCTGCAGGTTTTCGGCCCAAACGGAGGATTTCAGTCTCAGCGGGAGTTCCTCTTAAGTTTCTCGCCAATGTTTTTGTTGAGTTTTTGAGCCGGTTTAGTTGCAGGGTCTCGGCTGATTGGGGCTAAATCAACGTGCTGACACCCAACAGGCTCCGTGTGAGTTCTGTCGGGGAATTTAAAGGGATATGACGTGTATTTCTTGTGACAGTTGACACACTCCCTGTGGGGTCAGCTGTGAGGGTTATGGAGATGGAAATGAAACATGGTTGCGGAGGTTAGTTTGTTTATTTTGTTTATGGCACGTAAGCAAAGCTAACGTCAGGTCATGACAGAAGCCTTCTCTCTTTTTGCTGCAAAAACAACAAATGTTGCAGCTGTTATTGTTCTTATTTAACCAGGACGATGCAAACGAGGATCCCACGTCTGTTTTTAAAGGGTTAATGCAGCATTTTAAAGGGTTAATGTCCGTTCTGTCAGTTTTGGCACTCATCTGTTGTCTCTGCTTTATTGACTGCTGCTCCTCTTCATCTCATTTCCTCCTTCTAAAATCATGCTCCTCGTCTTCCTCCGTCTTTCTTTATTTTTGATCCCGCTGCTCGTCTTCCTCTCACTCCTCCATCACCATCTTCACCTTCTCCTCCTCCTCCTCCTCTGTCTCTCCTCCCAGTTCTCCATTTGCTGCTCTTCCAAACCTGATTATGTCTGTCACACTGTAAGCCGGGGGCCTCCTATTAGAGCCGATAGGAGCTGACAGCGTGGGCAGAGAAGTGTTAGGGAAGGAACAATGAGGAGAGAGGAGGAGGAGGAGGAGGAGGAGGAGAGACAGAGGACAGGCTGGAGGTGCTTTTCACACAGATGAAGGGAGGCGTGAACAGAGGAGCATATCGTGACCTCAGAGCGGCACCGTCACCTTTTTTGGGAGAATGTGCTTTCTTGTAAATGAAAGGTCACAGATGATGGGATGCACACAGTCTGTCCTTGTGAGAGACTCGACGCCTCCTTCTCACTTTGCACCGTCGGCTCGATATCTGCAACTTCACAGAGTTTGTTTACGTCCCCTCCGTTTCTAATTTCCCCGCTGCTCCTTCCTCCATTACAAATTTCAACACTTTCCCCCGCTGTCCTTCCCCGTCCCTTCAGATGTGAGTCCCCCCCCTCCGGTATCCGGAAGGTTGGTGCTCAAGGTTGCGGAGCGAAAGGCCAAATCAATTTTTGTGCTCGGCGTTGCTCTCATACTAATGGCCTTTTCTTATGAAAATCGGCCCGCGTTTGAGGTCTCCAGCTCCGTGACAGCCCGCCTACCCATTCACCTTTTGCACAGCGGTCCAGGCCCCATCGCTGAATACGCCGGCGATTACCCATTCACACGGCGTCGAGCTGTGGATCCTCAGCCGGGTGGGCAGTACGTCAAGCTCAGAGGAGGAGCGGACAGGAAATATATTCTCTTACAGCTACAAATTATCTGTGATCACAGTTTTCAAATCAAATATTAGTAATAATGTCCTGATCGAGCTTTTTTACCTCCGATCTGAGTCTTGATTGCATTTCTCTCCTCCATCTGTGGAGAAATATCATCCGCAGTTTCCACGACAACAGTAGGGGTGATGTTTTCAAAAGATTACACTCTTAAACCCAGTTTCAAAAGTTTGTGTTGTCAGGCCCCCAAAATGCCGTTGTCATGTGAACGAAAGGCCAAACTGCACAAAAGTTTCCTGTTTCATGCAAGAACCGTTGCCGTGTAAACGGCCCCGTAGTTGTGGCGACCCGCCACATAAAGTTACTTATTCTGATTTTTGTAAAACTACTTATAAAAAAATTTATTGACAAAGACATAAAATGGATTTATATTTCACAAAGCAAAGTATGAAGAGGTAGAATTTTGAAATGAGACAGACCCCGAGGTCGTGCGCCGGGTTTATGAGCCAATTTTCGTAGCGACCAGACACTGGAATTATATCTGTCGCTCGATGTCCTGCAGCCCAAATACACTTTTTGACTCACCATACTATCAAAATTTGATTGATTCAGTCCGATAACTTTTTAAAAGTCTAGATGAGCTTTGTGATTAGATCGTTTTATCAACATTCATGTTAGCAGAGCGCTCAGCTGGTGGGAGTCTGCGCTGCACCTCCTCTTTGGGCCCCGACGACGAGGCAGAAGCACCCATCAAACGGGTCGTTTTATACAATGGAAAAAGAGATTTGTTTGTTTCATGCACCACTGAGCAACTTTTATAGGAATGATTGCATCCCCGCCTCCAACACTGTATCCACTTCTCTTTTTACATCCACCATATTCAAACAAAAAGTCATCAGACCGATGCGTATTCGTGACAAAAAGATTGGTGCTTTGCATGCAGCGTAGACGTGATGTGTATCTGTATCTGTATTTAAAGAGCTCCAGGTTATAGTCTGCATCGTGGAGAAGACCTGGTGGGAAGCTAGTACTGCGGTCGTGGAAAAGTGACGTAGTGTTTAAATGCATAAAAACAGGAGTGCTCCGTCCTCTCCGGCCCATCGTGGTGGAGTGTGAACGGTCACATTGTGGTTCAGTTGGATGATTTTTTATTCTCTTTGATCGAGATGAGATTTCTAATTTGCTGTCTGGAGCGTTTTCCTCTCTGAGGGGACGTGATGCTGCTTGTTTTTTTGGGGTTTTTTTTAGTGAATCAGTTCACACTTGGAATAAATTTTAAAAAAGGTTTGGAAGCTGTGCTCCAAATACCAAAAACTTGCCGAGCTGGAGAGGAAACTGCTGTTGATGTTTGTGGCCGAGAGCTCTCCGGGGGCAGAGCGACAGCAGCGCAGTGATAATTCACCGCATCGACCGGCGCTCAGGAGGCGGGACCTTTGCGGCTGCAGCATCTGTATGCAGGTGCTGCAGGGACCCAGCGAGCCTGCGGCGGCGCTTCCATCGCCGACTGTTATTAATGGAAGTGGCCACACGGAAGGGGTTTGTGGCCAACAGATGAGTACTCTCCGTAGCCTCATTACCACAATTACCAGCCTAATTAGCTGATTGGCTGATGGGCCGGCTGGCAGGCGAGCTCGCCCCCTTCATTTCTCTTTTCCCATATTTCATTCCAGGAAATAACTGACGTCGCTGAAAACTCTTTTGTTCTTTGGTTCTCGGAAAGAGAGAGCAGAGACGAGGGGTTCAGTGTGTGTGTGTGTGTGTGTGTGTGTGTGTGTGTGTGTGAGAACAAACACTGTGGATATTTCTTTGTTTTTGCGTGTGTGCCTACAAGCATATGTTGCATATTCCTTTGTGAATATTTTGATTGTGTATTTGTATGCAGATTAAAAAGAGAGATACTCACAGCTAATTACTCTCCTCACCCCCCCCCCCCCCCCCCCCCCCCACCCCTGCATCTCTCTCCATGTAAACTCGCCCCAAAGCAGCAGCCTGAATAACGAACAGTTTATTCGGTAAAACACTGGTCACAGCAGGAGCTGTGGCGGGAAACGCAGCGACGTGCTGCAAGTAAAAAACCCAAATCTGTCTCTTTAAAAGCTGCAGGAAACAAAACGATGACTCGCTAAAAAAACAACCTGTTGTATTGTTTGTTGCTGCGATTTCTCTCTCTAAAAAAAAAAAAAAAAAAACAGCTGTTTTTATGGCACTATCTCAGCAGGAAACCAGCTATGTGTCTTGGTACAAAATAACATCTTCTTGTGGTTGTACCGTGTCTGTTAACGCAGCAATATTTCTGCACAAAGCAGCTCCTTTTTGCAGCACTTTCCTGGGAGGAAAAACGTCAATGCTTCAGTAAAAATCTGCCGCTTTTTGTGGTCTATCCCGGCAGGAAACTCATCGACATCTTTTTACTGAACAACCGCTATCGTGACAGTTAGCGCAGCGATGTTTTTTTTGCACAAAACAGCTCCTGTTATATGATGCTATCCTGGCAGGAAATGCAGCAATGTCTGTGTACAAAAACAACCGCTTTTTGGAGCATTATCGTGGCAGGACATACAGTGATGTTTCGGTTAAAAAATCAATCAATCAGGCAGGAAACATTGATATTTTGGTACTTAACAACCACTTTTTGAGGCACTATCGCGACCTTAAACCCAGTGATGTTTTTGCACAAACAGCTCCTTTTTTATGGCTCTTTCCCAAAAGGAAAGGCAGCAACATTTCGATGAGAACAACCTTTTTGGTGTCGCTATCCTGGCAGAAAACGCAGCGATGTTTGAGTGAGGAAGAACATTTTTTGTGGCGCAGTTCTTGCTGGAGAAACAGCAGCGAGTCGCTCACATACACTGATGTTCTGTGTCTAATAGCAGCTATTTTTTCCTTTTTCTGGCTTGTTGGTCTCTTGGTGCTCTGTGATATGTTTGAATCGTACGAATCTGATGAATTTGTGGTTTGAAGAAAAAGAAAGAGAGAGAGAGAGAGAGAGAGAGAGAGAGAAAGAATAAACTTCTGAACACACAAACATGGAGGCATATTTGTGGGAAAGAGTGTGTGCACAGAGAGAAAGCCACTGTGTGTGTGTGTGTGTGTGTGTGTGTCTGTGTGTGTGTCTGTGTGTCTGTGTGTGTGTGTGTGTGTGTGTGTGTGTGTGTGTGTGTGTGTGTGTGTGTGTGTGTGTGTGTGTGGTTGTCAGAGCACATTGACGGGCTGTTTGAGGCGCTCCCCTCCTGATGAATGGAGACAGTAGCTTGCTGTTGTAAAGGGCCGTTCCCCTCGGGGGCATTTTGGTGGGAAAACTAACTTTCTCCTCTCCTCCCCACTGACTCCTCTCCTCTCCTCTCAATTCATTATCGTCTCCTCCTCTCTCTCTTCTGTCCACTGTCTCCCTCACCCTCCCTGTCCTCCTGGCGTCCTGTTAAGTTTCACTCGTCTCCGTCCCTCCCCTCCTCCGTCCTTTCTGTTTTATCACTCTCGTTCTTCCTTTCTCTTCCACATCAGCAGGCTCTCCATCTCTCCTCAGACGCTGCAGATTAGCTGCAACACAAGCGTTTCTTTTTCTGCTACAAGAGCAACAATTATTTCCCCTCTATCTCCTCATAGCAGAGAGACTCACCCTGCTTTTGCAAAAAAACAGCAGCCCAACACGTCTCTAGGATTACAGCCTATTTCTAGGACTTCAGGACATCTCTCTGATTTCTAGGTTGTTAGGACCATTCGTAGATTTTAGGACATTTCGCAGATTTTAGGGCATTTCTTAGACTATACGATGTTTCTAGGCTTACAGGACATTTGTAGGATTTCAGGACTTTTCTCAGATTTTTGGACATTTCTGTGATTTTTAGAACATTTCTCAGATGTTAGGACATATTGTGAATTTTGGGGCATTTCTAGGATTTTAGGATGTTTCTCTTATTTCAGGACATTTTTTTTTATTTATGGATGTTTCAAGGATTTGAGGACATTCCCAGGGTTTTAGAACATTTCTTGGATTTTAGGACATTTGTAGGATTTTAGGACATTAGTGTCTCTATTTTGATGCTGTTTTATGCATACTGACACCTTATGGAGACTAAAAATACAAAAAACATATCTCAGAATCACTTTATTTGACCAGCTTGAAACCATCGTCGTGTCAGTTCTCTCTTGACTTTGCAAACCCTTTTTAAATCTCTGATTTCTGATTCTCTCCTCTTATAATAAAACTCCTGTTGTTTGTCGTCTGCCTCTCTGCCGTCCCGCGTTTATAAAAAAGAGCGGCGGCTCAGCGAGAAGCCCCTGCAGCTCTGGAGCTGTTAGCTGGCAGCGCAGCAGTGGAAAACTGGTATTAAGAGCGCAGGAGGGAGGAGGCAACCCAAAGATAAAAACACACACACACAGAACATATGAGTCACCCGAGCTGTAAGCTTAGCATGCCGCGATCGGTTTACTGGCACCGGGACGGTGGTGGCCATGTTGCTATGTAATTAAACATACAGCAGGCGAGGCTTTTTGATTCATACGTCCCAAATTATATGCTCCCATGAATCCATTCATAATGTGGTGTTTCTCAGTGAGAGCTGAGAAAACGCTCCCTGCTGTCCATGTCGGAGGATCCTCCGCTGTTAGCCACGCTGATGCCTTCATGTCAGTGTTGGATTTCAGGGTGTAATTTCCATTTGACCTTAGCTCACATAATTACTGCCAAACTGCCTCCGTTTGACTCCATAACCTACACGAGAAAAGCAAGAAAAAAGGAGCTAATTTTGTGGTTTAAGCCTCCAAAAAGGGTAAAAGTGGATCCGTTTAGCGTCTGCAGAGAAAGCATCCTGATGTTGTTGTGATGTGTCCTTTTGTTGCCTAGCAGCTGCAGGTTTTGGACGGGCCGCTATCCTCCAGCATGCTTGGTTGTCACCCAAAGGAGGAAGCAGAGTTTCATTGGTTTTCCAGGCTTCGTGAGCCGAGCCATGTTTGGTGTGTGAGGCTACAGTAGCAGATTATATTTAGACGCGGCACGCTGTGATTATTATAGATCGGCCTGTTAAGGCAATTTGTTGATCTCTTGGTGTAATAATACACGAGCAATAACTCTGTCAGAGCTGGATCAGACTGTACAGCTGTGTTTTAAAAAGGGAGACTGAAGACATTTTCAACCAGCTTTGTAACAAGACAATGTGGGAACTAGTGTGTGAAGATGGACTGTGAGAGGCTGTTTGGGCCGAAACACTTAAATGACTGCACACATGCAACAAAAATGAATTTTAGGATGTTTCTAGGATTGTCAAATGTGCACCAACACAGCAAAAACTGCACACATACGGACTGAAAATGTCAGATGTAATGTTTTGGGGGCCCGGGCCACAAGCACATGAGCTTATTTTCAGCCTTTCTCTAACTGTGAATGTCGGCAGGCTGTTGGCAGCTATAGGAGAAGTAGGCCGACTCAAAAGTTTTTAATTCCTGAGTAAAATGATTAATAGCACAGAAGTTTGACAGAAGTTGAAGTCAGAGTCCTGCAGTCAGGAGAGGTTGGACTATTATCAGCACAATGTGCTTCAATTTACCTGAAGTTTTGTCTTTTCACATTACAGCACATTTCAGGATAAACTAAAAGGATCACTAACAAGGAAATAATGTCTTAAATGTAAGCTCAATTTAAATTATGATAATAACATCATCTTTTCATTATGATATTATATGTCCAACAGCGCGCTCCAGCACGGACATGTCCAACAGCATCCAACAGCGCGCTCCAGCACGGACATGTCCAACAGCGCGCTCCAGCGCGGACAAGTCCAACAAGACATGTTGTGTTCACCATAATCTCTGTGTATTTACACATTTCCAGCGTGTATGTTCAGGTTTTCAGTGTGTGTGTGCACATTTTCAGTGTGTATGTGCACATTTTCGGTGTGTATGTGCACGTTTTTGTTGTTTGTACACGTTTTCAGTGTGCTTGTGCAAATTTTTGTTGTGAGTGTGCAGGCATTCAAGAGTATGGCCAAGAGCAGCCTCTCATGATGAACTGTGGTAAACTGCCCTCCTTGTACGCCTCATCACAGGAGCACAGCTGCTCCACATGGACGCCTGAAGAGAAAGCACACCGTCCTGTTTACCTGCGTGTCCTCTTCAGGCAACAGCATCTCCTCCACTTAAAAAAAAAAGCGCCTCTATATCATGTCTCTCATTATCCCTGAGCAATGTGTTTAAGATTTAATGGTTTGTGTCTGCACTATAGCTCGTTAGCCGGATAAAGATAGCTAATGTTTTATTCACTCATCATCAAAGAAAAAGGGGATAATTGCTGACCCAGGGACGAGCGAGGGCGAGGGGGAGGAACGATGCTTTAAGGATGCACTCCGCCCGTCGCATCCCCCTGATGACGACGGGGAGTCTGTCATTGTGAGGAGGGCTAAATTGAATAGTAGTTAAAGTTCTTTTTATTTGTATCTCATAAGGAATGATGGGAACTAAACTTTGGGTGAAGTGTGCTTAATTGTCCCGTTTAGTCGTCCATTGTAGCCGTGTCACAATGGATTTAACAGCGTTGTGATTTGGCCCGCAGCTCCTTCGTCAGAGCTCTCTTTGCTGTAATTTTTATTCTGTCTCATGCGTCTGACTCCACCGCTCAGACTGAAGTACACCACATTTCGTGCTGAGTGTGCAGTTTTGTCTTTTTCTCCGCTCTGTGACGTCCTGTCACTCTCTGTAAGTTGTCAGTTCGTCCTGCAGAGCAGAAAGCTGCTGACAAATCTCAGCATCAAGACAAGGGTCTCTATGTTAACATTTTGAGATACAGTAAGTGTTACAGGATTGTTAAACTTATTAAATCTTTGCAGATGAGCCAAAAAGAATTGTTAATTTATCAGCAACAGTTTAATCATTTTAAATGTGCAACATTTAGTTTTCTGCTCAATCAAAACAATTACAGACGGCGCAATGCTGTCATTGCAGTCAGATTCTCCTGGTTACAATTTCTGTAGTGTTCATCATTCGGGTTTTTACTGGGAGCCGAATTATCTGTAGAGGTCTCTTCCTCTCCAAAACAAATGGACCAGCTGATTTAAACTAGCAAAACACTGAATAAAGCAATTTTACGCTAAAAATAAGTGTTTTTCCTATGCTGTTTGGCACAGCCGGGTTTGTAGCCAGATTGCCACCGTTTGCTCAGTTTTGTTTCTCTGATAACTTAAGAGTGAGACGTTATAGAGGTTTTTACAAGGAGCCGAATTATCCACAGAGGTCTCATCCTCTGTAAAACAAACAGACTAGGTGATTAAAACTGGTAAAAACACTAAAAAAAAGCAATTACAATTTAAAAATCAGTGTTTCTCCAATGCTGTTTGGCCCATCGGGCTGCTAGCCAAGCTTCTGCTGATGCATGCTCACTTTTTTTCTCTGATATCTGAAGATCCAACCATTCAGGAGGTTTTTAACAGAAGCCGAATTATCCACAGAGGTCTCTTCCTTTCCAAAACAAACAGACCAGCTCATCTAAACTGGTAAAAACACTGAATAAAGATGTTTCAAGTTAAAAATCAGTGTTTCTCAAATCCTGTTTGGCACCACAGGCTGCTAGCAAAGCTCATGCTGATGCGTGCTTACTTTGTTTTCTCTGATAACTTAAGATTCAGATGTTTTAGAGGTTTTTTTCCCCGGAGTTAAATTATCCATGGAGGTCTTTTCCTCTCCAAAACAAACAAACCAGCTAATTTAAACTGGTAAAAACACTGAATGAAGCAGTTTGAACCACAGTTTGTTCTTAAGACATGAAATAGTATTTGTTGGGTACAGCAGAGACAGAGGTGTGTGAACACATGCTGATAGAGAGCCGAGAGTAAAAAATGTAGAAGAACATTTTCTGCTGCTGAGGATTTACTCTGTGTGTGTGTGTGTGTGTGTGTGTGTGTGTGTGTGTGTGTGATGATAGTGAGTAATTCTGGTGGAGCTGCAGCATTAGTCAGAGCTGAAGCTGAGAGTCTGCGGAAAACGAGCCACACGCTGAGACACAGATAACACACACACACACACACACACACACACACACACACACACACACACACACACACACACTGTTATTGTTCCAGGCAGGGGTTGTGCAAATATACACGCGCACACACATATGTATATAGAGAATATACAGTGTGTTTTTGCCGTTGTGTGTGCGTGTGTGTGTGTGTGCATGGCTCGTTCTCTCAGTATCTCTGTGCCTCCTTTCTCTCTCTCTCTTTCTCTCTCTCTCTCTCTCTTTATTTCACACTCACTTGTTCTTTCACACTCTCTCTCACACAACATCTGTCTCGGTGGGACTTTGTTTACACTCTGCGTTATTTCCCGTCCTCCGGTGTCCAGCGCGGCGCCGTCAGTAGCGAGGTAATGTTGTGTTTGCTGAGCTGAGGCTGCAGAGAGGCTGCATGCTGAGAGCTCGACTCCTCGCTCGCCTTCCAGTTGTCCTTGTCATAACAACACACACACACACACACGCACACGCACACACACACACTTCACACGCCATTCGTTCATCCTGATTGGCTGAGCCATCTGCTTCTGAAGAAAGGGTTGTTTAAGGGTTCCTTGAAAGATCAAGAGTCCAGTTAGAACTAAGCCCATGGTTATTGGGAGAGAGAACTATGGGTAATGTAGTCAGTTACTATTTTGGGACCCCCTGGGTGGGTTCTTGATTAAACCTGTGAAATATGAAAAGGTTTTCAGTAGAAAACCCTTGGGGTGTTCTAGACGAAACCCTCAGAAAATAAATCAGTAGAACCTGCTGGGTGGGCTCTAAATGAAACCCTTGGTATATGAAAGGCTTTTTGGTAGAACCTACCGGGTGGGTTCTATATAAATGGGTTCTCAGTCGAAGCTCCTGGGTGGGTTTCCAGAGAGGGTTCTGGGTGGAACCAACAAAACATAGAAGGGTTCTCTATAGGAGGTTTTTGGTTTCACAGGTGGTTTTGGGTTTTAAGCTTTATGTTGTATTCTAGTTAAAACCCTCAAACGGTTTTCCAGCTGGAACCTCAATAACAGGTTCTGCAGGGAACAAAAAAGGGTCCTCCTACAGGAACAAGCCATGTAACCCTATATTAGCCACAGTTAGCACTGGGGCTGTCAGCGTTAACACGGTGATCAGGATGTGGTTAGGGTCTAAGACTGTGTACCGGGCTGAGTTTTAGAGCTGCAGTGATGATACTGGTTTCATCTGAAACTAGAAGACCCGAGGAACCCTGCCGAATCAGCCAGGTCATGCTTGCTTCTCAGGAAGGGGGGTTAAAAATGCTCCAGAGGTAGGCTGAATTTTGGCAATTGAAGAAAGTTATGAGGTCCCTTGACCTCTGACCTCCAGATATCTGAATGAAGGTGGTTCTGTGGGTTCCTGTGATGAGTGTCTCCTTTACAGACATGATGGTAGTCCCACAGTGTTTTTACTGGCATTTGACTCCTAATCAACACAATCTGGTAAAAAAAAAAATCGCTTCAGATTGTCAATACGGACTTCAAAACTGTTTTTCTTTGCAAAATAACCATTTAAAAAAATGCTTTTAATTACGATAAAGTGTTTAAATTCACAAATGAATCCTGATTCAAATAAATTAATCAACTGACAGACCCAGTTAGCACCTTTATTTCTAAGAGTGTGCAGTCACTGTCCTCTTTTCACACACTCACACTCAGTACATGTGTTTCTCTTTTTGCTGCTGCGCGGTCAGCACGAGCCTCTGCCCTCACACACACACACACACACACACACACACACACACACACACACACACACACACACACACACACACACACACAGCTGGAATCAAACAATGGCGGCTCCTGTTGGCTCCTGTGCAGCTTCCATTGTTGTAAACTGCAAAGCGGAGGAGAGAGAGAGACATCGACGGAGACTCGAGGAGAGCTTTATGAGTTTTGCTGCAGGCTTTGGCAACCGAGTTTACCACAGAGTGTGTGTGTGTGTGTGTGTGTGTGTGTGTGCGCGCGTGTGTGTGTGTGTGTTATAGAGAGAGGGAGCATACTTTAGCACAGGTTTTATAGCTAAGAGCCTCTCCATCATTATACTTTAATGACTATATAATAGGGGTGTATTTGTGGTTCTGTGTGTGTGTGTGTGTGTGTGTGTGTGTGTGTGTGTGTGTGTGTGTGTGTGTGTGTAAACACACGCTGGTTAGCCCTCCTCGGTGTGGCGGGGGTCTGTAATGTCTCCCTCATGCAGCTGATTCCTGTGGACGTCCTACAGGAGGACCTATTAATAGACAGGGTGTGTTTTTCCTGGACTGATTTCGTCTCCGGGAATTTCCATTCAACTTTACTACGATCCCGTGAAAATCCCTCAACACGTGTTTTAGTGGTGACGGTGAGCTTTTACTTTGGACTTGAACAGGAAGTGCAGAGTTTGAAACAGTCCATAATGGAACTAAGCTTTACAGTGAAAGGTTGATATCATGGACTCATTTTTGTTTTTATGATATTTAACATTATGGCCACACCTTTATTTAAACCAGGAGGCCATCACATGACCCAGATGATAAAATGACAAAACAAAAATAACAAAAATATATCATATTAATGAACCGTAAGAACGAAACAAAGAGAACATGAATTCAGATTAAGCATCTTCAGTAAAGCAGGTTTACTGTGTTTACTGTGTTTACTGTGTTTATTGTGTTTATTGTTCGTATCTTCAGTAAAGCAGGTTTACTGTGTTTACTGTGTTTATTGTTCGTATCTTCAGTAAAGCAGGTTTACTGTGTTTATCGTGCTGCATTCTGCCATTTGCAAACTAGTTGGTCATGTTTGCATTTTCATAAAGATGTTGACAAACATTTGCAGATCTCCAAACTTTATTATTTGCAAAATTGTCTTTGTTATGATCAGGTTAAGTCAGGCTGACTTTGTTAACGGATGTTTTTAACACTTTTAATGAACGAGATGATTTCACTTGTCATTTTTTAGCTGAAACAACCTCACAAAATTCAGTAAATACGGATACATTTCAAGTAAACTTAATTAGACAGAAAGTGAACATAAATTAATATTAATAGTTTTATTTACCCAATTTTCAGAGGCAGTCAGTTTCCAAGATTATTTTAAGTAAAGTCAACTTGTCAGATTTTGCAGTACGTCTCTGCTGTTAATATCTGTAGTAGTAGTAGTAGTAGTAGTAGTAGTAGTAGTACTCTGCAGTTAATCAGTGGACTGACCCTTTAACCGAGCCGTCTGCGGTTTTGAAGGACCGTCGTGTTGTGTGTGTTTTTGGTGAAGTTGTAGCCGATGCTGTCGGGACGCTCACACAAATCAAACCTCTTTTTCAAATCAGAGTTTTTTAAAATCACGGTTGTTGTGTTTTTGTGTCCCTCGCTGCTCGTTTATCTCCCTCACTCCGAAATTTTTACTGATGCGGAGCCACCGATGAATTTTTAACAGCAGAACACGAGCTTTAAAACATCAGCCTCAGACCCCCCCAACATCCAACCATCCATCCATCATCCCTCCATCTATCATCCATCATCATCCATCCCTCCATCCATCCATCATCCATCCATCTATCATCCATCCATCATCCATCCANGATTTTGCAGTACGTCTCTGCTGTTAATATCTGTAGTAGTAGTAGTAGTAGTAGTAGTAGTAGTAGTAGTAGTAGTAGTAGTAGTAGTAGTAGTA
>NC_056464.1:40425946-40560928 GCF_008729295.1 Plectropomus leopardus | reverse complement strand
AAATACGGATACATTTCAAGTAAACTTAATTAGACAGAAAGTGAACATAAATTAATATTAATAGTTTTATTTACCCAATTTTCAGAGGCAGTCAGTTTCCAAGATTATTTTAAGTAAAGTCAACTTGTCAGATTTTGCAGTACGTCTCTGCTGTTAATATCTGTAGTAGTAGTAGTAGTAGTAGTAGTAGTAGTAGTAGTAGTAGTAGTAGTAGTAGTAGTAGTACTACTCTGCAGTTAATCAGTGGACTGACCCTTTAACCGAGCCGTCTGCGGTTTTGAAGGACCGTCGTGTTGTGTGTGTTTTTGGTGAAGTTGTAGCCGATGCTGTCGGGACGCTCACACAAATCAAACCTCTTTTTCAAATCAGAGTTTTTTAAAATCACGGTTGTTGTGTTTTTGTGTCCCTCGCTGCTCGTTTATCTCCCTCACTCCGAAATTTTTACTGATGCGGAGCCACCGATGAATTTTTAACAGCAGAACACGAGCTTTAAAACATCAGCCTCAGACCCCCCCAACATCCAACCATCCATCCATCATCCATCCATCCATCATCCCTCCATCTATCATCCATCATCATCCATCCCTCCATCATCCATCCATCTATCATCCATCCATAATCCATCCCTCCATCATCCATCCATCTATCATCCATCCATCATCCATCCATTCATCATCCATCCATCATCATCCATCCCTCCATCCATCATCCATCCATCCATCCATCATCCCTCCATCTATCATCCATCATCATCCATCCATCCATCATCCATCCATCTATTATCCATCATCCATCATCATCCATCCCTCCATCCATCATCCATCCATCCATCCATCATCATTCATTCATCCATCATCCATCCATCATCCATTCATCCATCATCCATCCATCCATCATCCATCCATCCATCCATCATCATTCATTCATCCATCATCCATCCATCATCCATTCATCCATCATCCATCCATCCATCATCCATCCATCCATCCATCATCATTCATTCATCCATCCATCCATCCATCCATCCATCCCTCATCTATCATCCATCCATCATCCATTCATCCATCATCCATCCATCCATCATCATCCATCCATCCATCCATCATCCATCATCATCCATCCCTCCATCTATCATTCATCCATCCATTCATCCATCATCCATCCATCCATCCCTCCATCTATCATCATCATCCATCCATCATCCATTCATCCATCCATCCATTCATCCATCCATCCATCCATCCATACATCCATCCATTCATCCATCCATCCATACATCCATACATCGTCCCTCTATCCATCCATCTATCATCCATCATCCATCCATCATCCATCAATCATCATCCAACATTCATCCATCTATTCAACCATCATCCAACATCCATCCATCATCCATCCATCCAACATCCATCCATCCTGTTAACCTCAGTTTCCACTGGAAACACTTGACTCTGCCAGCACCTCCTCCGCCCCCTCCTCCTCCTCTTCCTTCTCCTCCTTCTCCTCCTCCTCCTCCTCTTCCTCCTCCTCCTCTCAGTGACCTCTGGGTTACTCTCGTTTCGCTTTGCTTCCTCCCTCCTCTTTTCACATTACCTCTCACTTCGCCTCCTTTTCCCTCCCTTTCTCCATCATTCTCTTATCTTTTCCCTCCTCATCTCTCCCTCCCCTCCTCCTCCTCTCTGTCCTCACCCTCTCTCCTTTTCCTCCTCCTTCTGTTGCCTCCATGCTCCCTCTGTTTTCCTCCTCACTGAGTCACATTTCACCCCGAGTCATCACATCACACGCGCAGCCTGCTCCTCCTCCTCCTCCTCCTCCTCCTCGTTCTCCACCCTCACCTCCTCCAAAATATGAGTCTTATCTGTGGAGCTGTCAGCCGGGTCGCCGCTAACAATGGCCTCCTTTCTCCGTGTTCTCTCGCCGCAACAATGAGCCGCTTTCTTCTCCCCGAGACTCGACGCCTCCTCCTAATATCTCAGTGTTTAGGAGATCTCTCTCTCTCTTTCTTCTTGCTTGACCTCTTTCTTTCTTTCTCTCCGTCACTGCTCTCGCTGTCTGTCATGAAGATGGGTGACGAAGGTGTGTGTGTGTGTGTGTGTGTGTCAGGGGGATGAAATGGAAAAAAAGATGGAGAGAAAGAAAGGACAAACAGACTGTGAGACAGGAGAGGGTTAAATTACAAAGCTGGTCTCCACCTGAAGGTTATGATGAAGTTTTTAGTTTTTCTGGTTTTGTAGCAAAATTAGATTTTTTTTTCAGGGTTGTTGCAGTTTGGTTTTTTTTTGGTTGTTTTTGAAATGTTCATTCATTCAACATAAAGATAACACAACAATAAATAACTGAGGAGATGCTCACAATATATTCACATATTTTTACCCTTTTCAAGTCTGTTTTCAACGTTACTAAGAACCAGTGTGATCTCCCACGGTGCTGCTAACAGAAAACAGCACAGAAAATGTACAAGTACGACAAATCAGTTATAATGATAAATATAAACCAAGGTTAAAAAAAACCATAATAAAACAGAAAGTAAACAAAGAAGGAAAAAAAACAGGCATCTAAATTTCTGGCATCACCCGTTTTAACAGGAACCATCTTCATTTAAATCAGTCAATTTTCATCTGGACCAGTTTTGAATAAACTCAGTGTTTTGGTCCAAGTTTCACTAAACCAGCGTTTTTAAATTCAACCATCATTCTTATATTTTCAGCAGTAGGTGGGTTTACATTAACCCTCAAACTGCTTAAATTGAAAATGTTAATATAAAACATGCCTAATGGAAACATGTCAGTTTTGTAAAAACTACCATTTATCACAAAAAAGTTTTTCCGCTTGCATGAGGTGGTATTTCAGGCATTGAAATCAGAGTCATATTTGTCCAAATGGCAAGTCTTTTCTTTTAGTCTTTTCTAGGTCACATGATGCTGTGAGGTCACATGACGCTGTGTCTACGTGCTCATCAGTAGGAACTGGCTCCGTCATGATGCAGCCGGAGCCACAAGAGCTGTTATTTCATCACATAACTCTGAGAAAGTTTTGAATCCACAATTCCTCTGTGAAATCGTGGACTACATCTCCCAGAAATCCCTCATATGTGGCCACTCCCACGTATAAGGGGCTCACCTTTCCATCATGGCTCCATAACACGTCAACCTGGCCTTGGATTGGAAATAATGACGGCTAGTTTGGTGGCTGCAATAGAAATAAAGCTGCCATGGTTACTGGGACGTTATCACCAGAGGAGAAGTCGCACATCATCACTCAGTGGAAACACAGTCAGCTCCACGTTGTGTTTTATCCACATTTCCAAAATATCACTGAAGTTTTGTGCAAATCTGTGATGGAGACTCGCTGCTCCACAGTCCGTCTGCGACTCTGCAGCAAACCGCTGAGGAGGCAGCGCGGCCACTGATGCTCAGTAAAATATGGATGATGATGCCAGCGATATGCGATAATGTCTCCCAGTGTTTCACGCCTGTCGCTCACGCACACTTCAAATACGGCCGAGTTTGTTGCACCGCGGCGCCCGTCACTGGAGCTTATAGCGCCGATAGTCACGCTGGCTTTGTGGCTGACGCGTGTGTGTGTCAGTGAGAGAAAAGATGATCAAACGGCCCCTAACTTTGATGAGATTATTTCGTTTTAATTAACAGTCTTTTAAGTCGGGGGGGGTTTGGGGGACGTGCGCTCGCACTGCGGGTGACAGCCGAGCTCAGACCTCTTTGCACACGTCACTGATCCATTCTTTCAAGGCTCTTATCTCCCAGCAGCCTCTAATGCCATCGTGTAATTGTGACTAAAACTGGTTTTATTTGAGTTTTTTTGGAGACTTAGATGTGATTTTGGCGTCCAGAAGTCCTTGAGCAAGGCACAGAGCTGCTGCTGACAGATGTTATCAGGAGGAAATTCACCGTTTGCTCTGTATGTTCTGTCTCTGCCTGAAGTTGCCCTTGCCACCACCTTTCACAGCTTCCCAGAAATCAGCTGAGTGTCTTCGCTCTCGCTGCCGGGCTCTCCGTGTTTCTCCAAATAAATCTTCCAAACTGCAGGGTTTTCCCGGGCCGTTTCGGAGGGGCTCAGGCGCTAACCTTGCCAGTGGTGCGTGTTGTTTTCGGGAGGCTGGAGGAGTCTGTGAGAGCACACGATAACCTTTAGGGCCAAACATCAAGCTCTCTCGCGCGCTGCAGCCCTGTGCCAGGAAGAGATATGAAATATTTTTCTTGACATTTCGGTGGATTTGATGTATTTTTCATGTTCTTTTAGGGAGGCGGGAAACTACAAGCTCTCTGCCGGGTTCACCGAGGAGTTTAAGAGGCACCGTTGGGTTTGTGTTTTATCACTCGCTGAGGCAGCAGCGCTGATTTACAGAGCTGCCGGTCCAGAGCCGAAACACAAACCGTCACAACTGGGAGCTTCCCAGTGCGACCAGTCTGTCTGGAAATGTTGGCATCGTACACTTCTGCAAAAGACAAAGAAATGTTAATTTGTATAACACATTATCATAGACAAATGAAAGTGATTCACAGTCAAAAGATAAGAAAGAAAGGAAATAAGAATAAGATAAATATTGGTTCAATTCAAAAAAGATGAGAGAAAAACGCAACGAGCAGCTCGTTAACAAATGTTCCACAAATTGCAAGAAATTTCTAGATTTGGAGAATTAATTTTTAATGAAGTAAAATAATAAAATTTAAGATATTTAAAGTGATGTTTCAGAATTATTATAATTTTTAAGCACTTTTTTCTGGTCATTTACTTTGTTTTAGTACTTTGTTTTGTCCTGTTTGTCGTGTTTGAGATGAGCTGCCGTCGTTCAGGAGCTCACCGGGTGAATTATCCTCAAACACACGACATTTAAAGACATTTAAACGTTAAAAAAATACATTTTTGTTTCTGTCGCTGCTCGTCACAGAGGAGCTTCAAACTACGGTGGCTGATGATAAAACACAAACGTCTGCCAGTCGTGTTTGGTTTGTCCTTTCTGGGCTACTGTAGAATCATGGCGGTGCAACATAGTGATAATGAAAACAAAACCGCGCTCATTTTCAGCTGATTATATACTAATGAAAACAGACTGATTATATTATATTCTCTTTTTGTAAGAAGGGTCATGATGTTTTTGTGCCAAAACTTAACCACAGCTGTTGCTGAAAAGTAAAAAAAATGTAAAGTTTCAACACAAAGGTAACATAATACCGCGCAAATGTAATGCATCGATTTACAAAAGACTAAGAAAGTAAGAAAGACAAAGAAAGTATTTTTGTGTAAAGCGGTTGTGAGAAAGCTCTTTGTTGTTCTGAGCTTCTGCAGATTTTGGCGTTGAAAGATTCAAACTCCGTCATGTTTTTTGTATTTTCTGTGTCATTGAAAAAAGTTTCTGCACATGAAATCTTCCAGCATGAGGTGCAGCTGATGTTGTTAGCTGTAATCCTGTCATATTTTCACCTCCTCTGACCAAAATGAAATCAAGTGTCACCTTTTTTTTTTTTTTTTTTTTTTTTAGCCCTATTTTATTTTTAGCAGATAAGGCGGCGGTCATTCGTCTGCTCTCAGGACGCAATTTAGTAATTTACAGAGCAATTAGGACAGTTATGATGAGATTACCGCCCGGCGACTCACTTGTCCTTCATCGTCTCTGTGTGATTTAATTTGCTCTGCCATGTCAGGAGGCGATTGGTTTGAAGTTTGGAGGCGGTGGAACTCCGTGACAAATTAAATCAAACGTTGTTGCTGGAGGAGCCACATTTGAAGACACATATTTGTTTCTCTCGCAGGCAAAAAAAACCAGCACTTTCACTGATATTTGTTTGATTTTCTGCCGGACGGGAAATAGAAAAGATGCATGTTTCCCTGTAATCTGCAATTATCTCAATAATATTTGTGTTTCCTGCAGTCATAAATTTCAAGCTCTTTTTTTTAATAATCTGGCCCAGAAATCATGACATCTTTCCACGCCGCCACCTCAGGAATGAGCTTTTATCTCCTGATGAAAAGGCCTGTCAGATTGTGATCGTGACATTTTGAAATGATGACAGCAGGAGAGAGGGAGGCCGGGGCGCAGAGGAGGCGCGAGGTGTCACAGGAGCACACAGGGAGAGGAGCAGGAGACCGGAGGCACAAAGAAAAGCAGGAGAACAACATTATTTAAAAAGGGCTGACCCGAATACTTCGAAAGTTCAGTCGTTGAAATTGACACACAAATCAGCACTGAAATGGTTCATTTAAACAACCCTGAAAATCCCAAATAGCCCAAAAATTACATAGTAACCCAACATTATTCATTCTGCATCAATATTAATTATTAATTATTCTCATAGGACATTTAATTTAAAAATGTGAGTCAAAGAGGATGTTCTCAACCTGAAGCCGTTGACTCTTTTTTAAACCCTTTGAAACACGAGAAAATTGGCGTGAATTCTTTCAAAAAACGTGCGAAGGCGTGCACGAAGGCTGAAATTCATCCGTGCTGTTCTGAAGCGAGATGCAGTCTGAGATGTTTTTCTGGCCAAAAGCAAAAGAACGCAGATTCATTTGTAACCGACCAGCAGAAAATATCGTCTCATATCGATCGCAGGTTTCTGAATCGAATCAAAATCATATCGTGGCGGGCTTTGTGATATGCAAATGTTGTATTGTTGTCCAAAGAATAAATATAATATTGTAGCGTGATGAAACTGGAGATTTAAACCTTTATGAATTATTATAAATGAACTGACTGAAAACCAACGTTCCAAATAAAAGACAGATTTCCGTCAAAGCTTCGATTAATCACACACACCTCTCACTAAAGCTCCTGTGTGTGTGTGTGTGTGTGTGTGTGTGTGTTTGTAGATATTTATTTCATATCTACTCATGTATTCAGTAATGTTTAAGTAAGGAAGCATATGCAGATTTATTTAACGACTAATGGAGAGGCGTGGGATCAGATACACTTCTTCCTCCTTTTCAAACATTAAAACTGTGTCAATCAATCAATCAATGCCTAAAAACTGATATATGGGACAGCCGTAAAAGAAAATAGTTGGTAATAATGAATTTCTATGATGATCTTTTGCTGCTCCTTAAAAAATAGAAAATAAAAAGATCTGAATGTTTCTGAGAAAAAAGGGCGGAGGCCTGAGGAGGGTGTGTGTGAGGGGAGGAAGGTTTGAGAGGAATCATCCATGAGAGGATGATTGTGTGTGTTAAACGTGTGTGTGTGTGTGTGTGTGTGTTTGATTTCGTCAGGGCGGCCACATGTGTACTGTAAATCAGACGGAAAATGCACACACAGCTTTCAATGTGTAGCCTTGTGTGTGTCTCTGTGGCCTCGTGTGTGTGTGTGTGTGTGTGTCTGTGGCCTCATGTGTGTGTGTGTGTGTGTGTGTGTGTGTTTATGTGTGTGTGTGTTTGTGCGTGTGTTTTCCCCCGGCGCTGCCTGTGTGCTGGTTAGAGCATTAATGATGTGTCTGGGGAGCGCTGCCTCTACATAATTTATCAACCAGGATTTATTAGCCGCAGAATTAACTTGTAGGGGCCGGGGCGCGCGCCGCGCATTTGTTCTTGTTTTTGGATTTATGTGTGCGGACGGATGCATCGTCACTCCCCCGTGATGCATTTCTCTCCATCAGCCTCCTGCCACGGGGATGTCCCCCGCCGTATAATTGGCCAAGTTATTTTAATTTTGGTCGGGGTTTAAATTGCAATTGAGAGCACTGATTGTGTGTGTGTGTGTGTGTGTGTGTGTGTGTGTGTACCATGTTGCATAGTCACAGTGGTAAATCATGTTTTGTGTCATTTGTAGCAGCGCTTTGTTTCTGCATTTTCTCTCTCTGCCAGAAATTAAAAGCACAACTTGCTTCAGTAACATCATTTCAGGAAAAACACAAAAACACGACATGAAAACTACAAACTGTGAGTGTGACGAGACCAAAACAGCTTCACGCTCTGTTAAAAGTTTTGTTTGTGCCAACTGTATATTTTGTCGATCTCGCCTTCTGGCCAATATTTTTTCCCAGGAAGCTGCCAGATATATTACCTGTTTCATAAGCAAACGTAACCTTTTCCACAAGTACCAGCTGCCAAATGTTCTGCCTCTGAAAGGCCTATAATTTCTGTTTCCTCCTTCACTTTCTGTTTTCTTTCTTTAACCCTCTGAGACCCACATTGACCCATTTTTTTGGGGGGGGAGGAATAGTGAATTTTTTAAGGGAGCTATCAGGTCATCAGTATATGTCACATAAAATCCATTCACATCATCAGAAAGCTGAAATCTGGAGATGAATTTAATATGTGGCTCAGAAATGAGTGTCGAGTTTTTCTAGTCAAAAGTCTGAAATAAAAAGGGTTTCTAGGATTTTAGGATGTTTCTAGGTTATTGGACATTTCTCAGATTTTAGGACCTTTCCAGGATTTTACAAGGTTTTTTTTAGGGTTTTCAGACATTTCTAGGATTTTAGGATATGTTTTGGATTTTAGGACATTTCTTGGATTTTACGTTTGTCGGATTTTGCAACGTGTCTCAGGGTTTTAGGGCATTTTTAGGACACTTCTCAGATTTTAGAACACTTTTAGGATTTTTTTAGGACCCAGTATGCTGAGTATCACTCGATTTAGTGATTTGGCCGTCAAATCAAATAACCACCTGTATTCGTGAAGACGCCTCTCTTAAAACGTTGTGTTTTGTGTCTCCGTCAGATCACAGAGATGGGGAAGGACTCGCTCCCCGCCTGGCTGCACTGGGACGCCAGCAGCAGACTCCTGCAGGGTCTGCCTCTGGAGGAGGACAAAGGTGTCCACTACATCTCCGTCTCCATCTCCAACCACAGCAAGTCCTCCTTGTCCTCAGAGGTGTTCTCCATCGAGGTTCACCCTGAGGATCATCTGGACGCAGATTCGGCCCAGCTGGCGTCCAACCAAGCCTCCAGCGAGGACGATGTCCAGCCCTTCATGTGTAGCAACGAGGAGCCGGTCACGGTGCTGACGGTGATCCTGGACGCTGATTTGACCAAAATGAGCTCGGAGCAGCGAGTGGAGCTGCTGGACGACATGAGGAGCTTCTCGGGGGTGGGGCTGCAGCACATGAAGATCCTCCCTGTGGTCAACAACAGGCTGTTCGACATGTCTGCGTTCATGGCGGGGCCGGGGAACGCCAAAAAGGTGAGTCGCTGTGCAAAGCCCTGAGTCCGTGTTCAATCAGAAGAAGTGTGTGTGGCTGTGTGGTTTCATGGTTAAGTTAGGGCTGCAATATTATGGCCAAAATGATCATCACAAGTTATTGATTTTAGGGACAAAATATTTTTTCTGCTAATGTACAAAAATGTGCATCAAAGTTAGACGGGTCCTCATCTATAGTCCATTTCCCCAATGTAAAATAAATATAAAACTCCAAAACTTATACCCAAAATTAAGTCAACAGAGCGCTGCCTTCACTTTCACACTGAGCTCCGTCACTCCTGCTTTTCTTGAAAATACGATTCATAAAAAGGATCTTCCTCACCTGAATTCAGTGCTGTATTCACCTATAAGGAAAAGATAAATAAAATTTAACATAAAGTCAAGGCAGCTTTATTTGTTTTTTGTTCTATTTCTATCATTTTATACACCAGGGTAACTCTTAATGCTTTACAGACGTAATAAAATATAAAACATTAAAGAAGCAGATTTACAGTAATTATAATTACAAAATTAATAAATTTTATTCATAGAGCGCTTTCCAAGGAACTGACACTTTAGAGAAGTTTCCCAAATCTGAAATACTAGACTAGACTGAATGACGGCGGTCGATGAACGGATGCTTTTTGTTTCTCGGCCTGCAGTTCATGTGGATACGTATGGCATCTCTTTAAAAGTTGCTGTTAGATTAGGACGTGCTTGATTTCATATGCAGCTGAGTTCTCTCCGAGCAGTATGAATTTTAAACATAAATCTCGCAGTTTATCATGATTTGTGAGCAGCCAAAATGATGATTAATGTTGGATTAATTGTTTTTCCCGGGTATACGTAAATATGTGCGAGTGTGTGAATAATTAAAGGTGTCATATGAGCAGATGGATAATTAAATGCACTCTTCTCACCGTCTCCTCAGGTGGTGGAAAACGGCGCTCTGTTGTCCTGGAAGCTCGGCTGCTCGCTGGACCAGAGCACCGTCCCGAACATACACAGCGTCCAGGGTCCTGCAAAGGAAGGCACCATGTCCGCCAAGCTGGGCTACCCCGTGGTGGGCTGGCACATCGCCAACAAGAAGCCCCACGTCCCTAAACGTGTGAGGCGGCAGTTAAACAACACGCCGACTCCTGTTCTGGCCGTGCTTCCTCCTACGACCGTGGTGGAGCCTCCGGTGAGGATTATTCCGACTCTTTCGTCGCCGTCCATCGCCGCACCGACCGAAAGCTCTGCTCCACCTGTGAGAGGCCCTGTTCCTCTACCGGGGAAGCCGACAATCAGAGTGCGCGACCCCATCGCCCACACCCCGACGCTTGGACCCCCTCAGCCCACAAAAGTAATGGAGACCACCAGCACCCTCCCCATCCAGCCCACCATGACCAGACCAACGTACACAGAGGCGACCGCCACGCCGCCTGCACCAACCAGAAGACCCACCAAGAAACCCAAGAGACCCAAAACCACACCGGTGCCCAGAGAGCCAAAGACTTCCACCGTGAAGCCGTCCAGGCGCACCACACCGTCACCCGCCATCATCCCGGACCCGTACAACGAGAAGCCCGTCCTGCGTAACCCCATCGACCAGGTCAATGCGCTGGTCGGCACATATTTCGAGGTGAAGATCCCGTCTGATACGTTCTTTGATAAAGAGGACGGAACAACCGACAAGCTGCGTCTGACGTTGAGGCAGAACCACAACGAAGTGGTCGGCGAGGGCTCCTGGATCCAGTTCAACACCACCAGCCAGCTCCTGTACGGCCTGCCTGACGTCGGGCACGTCGGGAAACACGAATACTTCATGCAGGCGACCGACAAAGGCGGCCTGAATGCCATTGATGCTTTTGAGGTGCGTGTGAGCCGCTGGCCCACCAACGACAAGACGCCTGTGATCTTCACGGCCAGATTCGACGGTGAGCCGCGGTCGATAACAAACGACATCCACAAAAAGATCCTTCTGGTGAAGAAGCTGGCGTACGCGCTCGGGGACCGCAACAGCAGCACGGTCAGTCTGCGAAACATCAGCAAAGGCTCCATTGTGGTGGAGTGGACGAACACGAGCCTCCCGCAGCACCCGTGTCCAAAGGAACAGCTCACAGCCATGAGCCGGACGCTCGCCACTGCTGACGGGAGACCCACGCAGACCTTCAGGTACTCCATGGAGCCTGAGTTCAGACCACTGGATGTCACGGTGAAGGGCAGGGCGGCGTGCAGGACGCACTCCTTCATCCCGCCGGGAGAGATCGATATACCAGAACCCCCACCGATCACTCCCGCTCCGGGCACGGGCCGGCAGAGCACGGACGACGTCTATCTCCACACAGTCATTCCTGCTGTGGTGGTGGCGGCGATCTTGTTGATAGCGGGCATCATCGCGATGATCTGCTACAGGAAGAAACGGAAGGGCAAGCTGACCATCGAGGACCAGGCCACCTTCATCAAAAAAGGCGTGCCCATCATTTTTGCGGACGAACTCGACGACTCGAAGCCGCCTCCGTCTTCCAGCATGCCGTTGATTCTTCAGGAGGAGAAACCGCCTCTCCCGCCGCCCGAGTACCCCAACATGGCCACGCCGGAGACCACCCCGCTCAACCAGGAGCTGCTGGGGGAGTACACAGCTCTGCGGGACGAAGACCCCAATGCGCCTCCCTACCAGCCGCCGCCTCCCTTCACCACTCCCATGGAGGGAAAAGGCTCCCGTCCCAAGAACATGACGCCATACAGATCGCCACCTCCCTACGTGCCGCCCTAAGACTTGTTCCGCCCTCCCCTCGCAGGGTGGAGGGAGAGGACGCCTGAGGAACTGCGACGGTTTCCATTCTGGTGTTTGTCTGTCTGGACATTTACAGGGAGCGACGACAAGAGGTGCTAAAGTACAAAAACAGCGATGGGGGACTTTCGGCGTGGGCGGGGGCGTTTCACAGATGGGATGATTGGTTGAACCAGCTGGGAGGGACTACTGTTTTTAGTGGTAGCCCAGCGACTAACGTGGCCTAAGACAAACAAATTCTCGTCACATTGGCTTTTGGATCGACCAGTTGCGACGATTGGGAGACGAGCTCTCCCTTCCCAGCATTCATTTCTTCCTCTGTTGGCTTTTATTTTGGATTTCTCATCATTATCCCGAGGTTCTTCTTCTTTTTTTTTCTTCTTCTGGACTGAATCGTTTGCCTAACAGCTCTTTTGTCTTGCTTTTCGATAACACGAGGAGACATGAACTGCCATCAGACCACTGCAGGCAACAACTTTTTACCGAGGAGATTCTCTGAAAACACAAAATCCACCACAAGGATCTCAGATCACCCTGCAGACGACACAAGAGGACGGGAGGCCGAGGTGTGTGTGCGTGTGCGTGTGCTTGTGTGTGCGTGTGAATGAGTGTTTATTCAGATTCAGTACGGTTTGCCTTTTAACACTAGTTGTCTGTTTCTATCCTTATTCACAATGTCTAGTAAAGATGAGAATAACAAGGTAGCCTAAAAAGATTTAGAGAAGAATAATAAAATAATTTGTTTGTTTCATTGGTTTTAAATTCACTGTATTTCTGAAAGATAGATATTTTTTTGGTGGTGGTGGTGGTGGGGGGGCGGGAGGAGAGGGACTGCCTCGCTGAAATGACCTGCAGGAGCTCTTTTATTCCTGTTTTATACGACGATAGGTCAATTACAGCCCATTAGATGGAAATCTCACCGTCCTCTCGGTTGCCCTCAGCAGATCTAACGGGCTCGATAAGGTGGCAGGAAACTGTGTGGGAGGAGGTTAATGTGAGAAAACTACTGTTTTTAGTATGGAGGAGATTATCTGACTGACTTGTCATTGCAGGATTTGCAAAATATGTAGATTAATGCAGATTTCTGTTTGTGCGATTTTCTCAGACCATCGTGATGATGTGAGCTCAACATTGTGTTCAGTATCAGCCTGAACCTTAAACTCTATATAAAGATGGACAGCACGTCCCCACTTACACAATATGACACAATATGATATGAGTCGATACGATGCGATATGAAAAGATATACTTCATTTGCGCAAACATTGCACATAACACATATTAAACTCACCCCGTAATAAAAACACAACAAAACTATGAAGTGTTTTCTGGTGGAAATGCTCGAAAAGGTTCAAAAAGAGGTGGATTGGAACCTGTTTCATGTTGGTGGAAAAAGTAGTTAACAATGGACATCCTCTAAACCACCAATACAGCCAGTTAGTAACTCAAACTGTTGCCAAATCCAGTCAGAAAAAAGGTGAAAACGTCTCATTTTTCCTCCAAAAAACGCATCTTCTTGTTCTTGTTTAACTGTTATCGACTCTGTTTCTGCAGTTACTTCACATATTGCTCCGTTTGTTGACGTTAGTTTGAGCCGTATTCACTGTTCTGCAGCCCACATTTTACGTCTTTAACTACAACGCAGAACCTGATTTTCCCGTAATGGTTTTTAATTTCTGGCTTTGAGGCGACAGACTGACTCGGAGAGCGACGCAGATGAGCTGACGTCATGCGGATGGTCTCAGCAGGCTTCCACAGCGTTTCCTAAAGTTAACAAAACTATATTAAAAGTGAAAGTTCCTCCCTAAACACACGTTCGCTGACAGGAAAAGGAGCCCTTCAGATTATTTTGGAGCAGGGATAATTATTTTTTTATGTAACGAGGCAGTTCTTCTCCCAGGTCAGAGAAACTGTGTGTGCCATTCAGATGGGATTGTACAGATTCTCATATTTTAGAGGTCACAGAGGAGATGATCGAGGCCCAGATCCAGGAGGAAGAAAGAACCTTGAATTAGCTCACTGAAAAATCTCCTTCTAATTTTTTTACCGAGTTTTTGATACAGCCTCAAATCGTTTGATTATTACAAGAAAATGAATGATTATTCTTCTGTGATTTGTAAAATCTTAGCCTAGAAGTTCGATTATGATTCAAATATGTACACTTTTCTTTTCTTTTCTTTTCTTTTCTTTTCTTTTCGTCATGGGTCACATTTTTAAAGTGTTTTATTTTAATCGTGTGTGTTTGCATATCAAAATGTATCTCCCACTATACAAAGATGGAATGACCCATATTTTATGTAATCACAAATTTTATTTTTATGTCCTTATGTTTGCTAATGAGTTTCAACTGAAAGTGACCCTTTGCAATAATAATGTAAGGCGCAGTCCACTCGGTGGCTGGTCGATGCAGGCTCGAGCAAGTGACCTGTCATAATCTTGTTGGTTTTTGCAGGATGCCAAGGCTTTTTTGCTTATCGAGTGTGCATTGTCATAATAAAACCAACTGGTACGATGAAAAAAATATCCACTTTCTTCATTCATGTATCTGACTTGAAGGTAAAATGTGTTATTTTTAGGAAAATGTTGTTGCGTCTTGCTTTGAATTACAGGTTGCAGCTGAAACTTCTCCTGGTCAGAATTTCTTCAGTGTTTATTGTTCAGGAGCTGAATTATCCACCGAGTCTCTTCCTCCAAATCACAAAACACAACAGAATAAAGCAGATAAAGGCTCATTCTGAGGCATTTCAGCTGATTGTACACTGAAGGAAATATGTTCCATTTCTGCCAAAATATCTCCCCAAACCAGTGACACTGAACTTGCTTTTCTTTGGGGCCACTTTTGGAAACTGTCAAGAGTTCAGGGGCCAGTCTCAGCGGCCCCAAACATGCTGGTAAGATTAAAGGACAGTTTGGATTTTAGGATGTTTTTTATGATTGTTACATGTTTCCAAAATGTTGGGATGTTTCTCGTATTTTAGGATAGTTTTTGTATTTAAAGGCTTTTCTAGGATTTTTGGACATTTCTAAGATTTTAGCATGTTTATAAAAAGTTTAGCATATTTTTAGGAATTTAGCAGATATATAAAATCTTTGGACATTTATAGAATTTTAGGACATTTCTAGGATTTTCAGATCTTTCTAGGAGTTTGTGACATTTTTCTGATTTTAGGGTGTTTCTAGGATTTTAGGTCAATATCTAGGATCGTTGGCCGTAAGTTGAGTATCACTGAATACTCAGGGCCTTTAACGTCGTGGTTTTGTTGCAGGTTTTGCACTCATGGAAAACATCTCCCGTCCGGTCCAAACCTGTCTGATGTTTATGGATGAGGTTTTTGATCACTGTCACTTTTCCGCTGCTCTGCTTGGCCTTGAATTGATAAATCAATCTGTCTGAAGTCCACAAGAGGTTTTACCTCCCTCGACGGCCGGCTGCCTGGCAACCATCTCCGGTCTCTGGACGGATTGAAACAGTCGTCCTGCTGTCCTTTTTGTACTAAATTATTCTGCTGCTGAATGACTCGTTGGACGATTCAGTTTGAAAGCCGTGCCCATTAAAAGAGGCTGCGCTGTGAAAACACCCTCTCAGCTCCATCTGTCTTTGCACGCATCGCATGCAGATAATTTGCATCGATTACTCAGAGTATTGATTAGATGTAAACAATGTGCCAGCTCTGTTGCACCTCTGTGATAATTCGTGACAGAGTTTAATTTGGGAGCGATGATGAACGTGTTCCCCGGGCGCCGCCGTGCACTTGCAGAAATGGATAAATGGATCGCAGCCATGACAAAGATGAACGGGGGATTGATCTCCGTTTGATTGAGACGAGATGTGAGGCAGCTGAATGTGTTCTGTGACAAGGTCGTCATCTTTCAAAATACAAATTTGCTCATTTCAGAGATGAAGAGGGTTGAATCAGCACATCTGTGGCCTCGCACTCTTTGTGGAAACTGGTAATGAGCTTCAAGCTGCAGCATGCAGGATTCAGGGGGATATATCATCAGAGAGTCAACATAATCTCATCGGTGCATTTTCTTCAGTGTAAAATCAGCTGAAAACAAGAACAGCTGTGTTTTCCACACGTTGAAATGAGCCGTTTATATCTGCATAATGAGCAGGTCCTCGTCTACGGAGCTCGCCATGTTGCACCGCCATGTTTCTACAGCAGCCCAGAACGGACAAACCAAACACGTGAAACTGCTTCATTCAGTGTTTTTCCTGTTTTTTTCTGTTTGCGTGGCCTCCGTAGATAATTCAGCTCCCAGTTAAAACCTCCTAAACACTGAAGGAATTCTAACCAGGAGAAACTTCAGCAGGTTGAAATCTGAAATCCTCACCGTGGACATACATCAGGGACACTCTGCAAAAGGGCAGGAGGACAGGGGCCCCATACATGTTTCTTGGATTTTAGGACATTTTGAGGATTTTAGAAAGTTTTGCAGATTTTACGATGTTTCTTGGATTTAAGGTCATTTCTCGGATGTTAGGACATTTTGAGGATTTTGCAGATTTTACAATGTTTCAAGGATTTTATGACATTTCTAGGATCTTAAGATGTTTCTCAGATTGATAAAGTTTGCAGATTTTCAGTTACTCAGGTTATAGCATGTTTGTAGGATTCTAAGACGTTCTAAAGATTTTAGGACAGGATTTAATGACGTTTCAAGGGTTTTATTCCACGGGACATTAGGGGCTGGGACCTCTGTCGGGGGGAGTGGGGGATCCTGAAATGGCACTTTTTTGATCAACAAGCTCGATTTTCATGCTGTTTTATGCACTCTGAGACTTTATGGATACAATAAGTACAAAGACAGTTCACAGTGTTAATCACTTTATTTTCATTTTGAATAGAAAACGGTTGGGGGGCCACCCAGCACCCTGTCAGGGGCCAGATTTGGCCCGCGGGCTGCGAGTTGAGTACCTCTGAAAAACAGAAACTTCAGGATTTCAGGTGCTGAAAATCTGATCGGGGATTCTGTGAGATTATTAATGTGCTGAGGCTGCATTTTACAGGGTCCAATCAGTCGCCTTCAGAGCTCCAGACAGGCTCGATCAATCACGGGAAAGTTGCTAAAATGATTTGTAGTGTCACTTTGTCTGCAGGCTGCAGGAGCAGAGCATCACAAAGAGCCAGCTCTGTTTTTCTCCACCATGTGAGGTAAAACTGAGACTCCTCGTGCTCTCCTCTTTGCACACAAAGAATGAAAACAGCTGTTGGTTACACTTTACAAAAGCTTGATTAGAACTGCAAAGTTTATATAAGATGCTTGTGAATAAGAGGCCAGAGTCGGTGCGTTATGAGGCCTCTCAGAGTAGCAGAACTTGTACTTGATAAATCCAAGAATAGAAGTACTTCTCAGAACAGAGTTATCAGACCGCATGAATGTACACTTAACATGGACTCCATGTTCCCCGGATACCAAATGTTCCTGTTCTTAGAAACTACATGAATACTGGCCTGAATTCTGACGAGGAGGAGACTGAAGTCACGCTTAGATAAATGACTAAATTGATTTGGTATAAATTAGTTACTGCAATACTCACTTTTGCGGCGATGATTCTGTGTAGAACGACAGCCTAACTTTATAATTACATATAATTTCTGAAACCTGAGCAGCTTTATTTCTTTCCAAAACATGGGAGGAAGGAAATGGGTAATTTAATGACAAATGTCTCAAAAATAAGAAACAGATTTGTAAAAAGTACCAAAAAATGACTGGAAAATGAGCAAAAAAAGAAAAAAAGGTAATTACCTGAAAATAGTACTAACAATTAATGGAAAGATATTCGATATATTCTGTAACACATTTTGAAAATATTTATTTCCAATAATCATAAATGTACATTGTAGATTTTTTCCCCATTTTTTATTCATTTTAAATTCATTTTTTTTCTCTTTATCTGTTTTGAAACATTTCTTTTCAGGTGGTTGTCTTGTCACTTTTAACCAGTTTTGTTTTTTTTTTTTTTGCAATTTGCTCGTTTCCTTTCTGATGTTTTTAAAGAGAATTTAACCTTTTGGCTCAGATTTTGAAGGCTTTAAGACTTGTGAGAGGAGTCTGAATGCAGCATGAGAAAAACTGATGTCCAAACAGGTTTGAAGGGGTTAAATAAACGTTCTATTGTAACGCCATCAGTTACAAGCCTGGACGACTTGATTTGGTTTTAGCAAAGAAGAAAACCGAAGATGAAGGACGTGCAGGCGCACTGAAGTGAAGTGTTGTTCACTCTGTGGGTTTTGAAGCAGCTCTACTGATTGGATAACATTTGTGTGTGTGTGTGTGTGTGTGTGTTTGTGTGTGTGTGTGTGTGTGTGTGTGTGTGTGTGTGTGTGTGTGTGTGCTGGTTGTCAGATGCTCTATAGGTGCTACAAAGTCTATCACAGAATGCAAAGACAAAAGAACTATTTCATTGATTTCTACCTGATCACAGGGAACCTTTCCCTCTCTGAGAACCAGGTAAAAATGTTTTTGACTAAATGGAACAAAGAAAAAAAAAAAGGACACATTTTGGAGGCGTCAGCCCTCTGAGAGACGATTGGTTCTCTGGAGTTGTGACAGACGTTGTGAGATGTAATTTCAGCTGACTGAACCCTTTTTTTTCAGTAATTGAACAGTCTTGAAAAGGTACAAAACTGTCCCTTTTTGACATTCGTGCGGTGCTTTGTTTGAGGTGTAGGCGCGGTCACAAAGGCTTCCCTCTCTCTATAGGGGAGGTGGATTAAGGGCCCTCCAGTGTCCACAGCTGGGGGGCCACATGGAGTGCAGAAACTGTGCGGTGCATTCGAGGATCAGGGCTTTAAATTGGAAATAAATCAACTATCCATCCTACGGAAAAGTCATTCAGAAAACAATTCGGGCAGCCTCCTGCAGCCCGGCTATTATCTGCACAATCATGAGGACTTTCAGGACTGTCCACAGTGACATACTCTGTCATTACCGTGAACACGGCCGCGGCTTTATTCCCCTCAGCAGAGTAAACTGTGTCCCCGAGCGCTGTGACGTCGACCCGTCACACAGTCACTGCACTGAGAGGGAATATGATCCTTCAGAATAAACGGTGAACATGGAGGCGACACCCAGCACAGCAGCTTCGTATGTTCCGCAACAACGGAGTTTTTTTTTGGCATCGAGATGTAAATTATCAGGCTTTGGTTTTGGTAAATTTGATAGCTTTGTTCACACCAGTACAAGGGCAGCGTTTCCCTCAAACAGGAAACTAACCTGCTTAGTTTGGGGGCCACTTTTGCAAAATGACAGGAGGCCAGGGGCCAGTCACAGCAGCCTCACACACATTTTAAGGGTTTTAGGACATTTCTAGAATTTTAACACATTTTAGGATTTTATGATGATTTTAGAACATTTTTCAGATTTTAGGATTTTAGGACATTTCTTGGTGTGCAGGACATTTTCAGGATTTCTTTTCTTTTTCTTTGAAATTAGGATGTTGTAGGATTTAGGACATTCCTCAGATTTTAGGACACAGGTCTACGTTTTCAGGACATTTTGAGGATTTTATTCTTTGCGGATTAGCGTCTTCGCTAGGGCTTCTGCTGGCACTTTTTTGATAAACAAACTATTTTACCTAATTTTTATTGTGAATTAGAAAATGGCTGGGGATCCATTTGTAACCCCAACAGGCTGTAAACTGAGTATTACTGCTTTAACCCTTTGAATCACAATACAGAAAACAGAATAAATAAAAAAAAAAAGGCAAAACAAAAATGCAAACAATATTTGTGCCTAATAATTAAAATAATATATTTTTTAAAATTATTATTTTTTATGTTTTAAGCACTTTATCAGGTCATTTGCTTTGCTGTTGTTTTCTTTATATATATATATATATATATATATATATATATATATATATTTATATATAATTAATATAAAATTAATATTTTATATTAATTAATTAAAATATATATATATATATATATATATATATATATATATATATATATATATATATATATTTAAATTAATAACTAAAAATAAGAGTTTTAGATAATTATCTTGTATCTTGTAAGTTTTGGGGTCATTTCTTATATTCAGTTGCTCATTGCTTTCTTCCCATGTTTTCGAGAGAAATCAAGCCATTTTCAGGTTTTAAAAGGACATACGAAAAAAAGATACTTAACATAAACATATTATCTACAAAATATATTCTGTGTGTAACATTTAAGACAGAATTGTTTAAATGTTGGATTATTACATGAAGGAGGAATTATCCTGAAGACTGTGATATCTTTATAGCTGAACTGAGAGCTGTTTCTCAGAATATTTCGGAGGATGAAATGTGTGTTGAAGAGAAACAGTTTTGTTGTTGGCCGTCACGCAGCAGCAGCGACAGACGGCCGCTCTGACTCAGCCTGGTTTTCAGAGGCATTAGGACATATTGTATTGAGAGCCCGTCACAATTTCTTCACTCTAAATCGTCTTGGTCGATGGAAAACACTCTGGACCAAATACGCTGAAATTGCAGGATAACAGCGTTGCCGAGCTGAAAGTGCAAAGTTAGTGTCTGTTGTGAAAACATGAAAGTGGAGAAATTGGTCAAAAATCTTTTCTCTTTTTTTTCTTTGTCACTTCTCTCTTTCTCTGCTTAAAGGGGAAGAAACTCTGTGACATGTAGGCCCACATGCACTGAACGTCATAATTATAGAGTTACCATCTTCAAAATTTTACACAGAATAATAACTGGACTTCAACTCAAGAAGATTTTTGAGTTGAGAAATGTAAAAAAGAGGAAAGAAACATTTGCATTTCCTCTCACAGTTCTGCACTCCTGGATACCTGCTCCTCAGCACTAACCACGCCCACCTCGTCAAGGCAACTCAGGTCACCTGGTCCTCATTACTCTCAGACAGCACATGAACCACAGTCTCACAGGACACTCGTGTCAGATTGTACTTCCCGTTTCATGTGAGACTCTTCAGCACTTTATTCCAGACCGATGTCTCGGCTGATTCTCGGTAAATGCACCTGCCTTCTGTCCTGACCACAACACCTGGCTCTGCGTCCTTGGTTCCTGTTTGCCTGTGGCTTCTTGGCGTTTACCATCCAACATGTTCTCATACCAAAGACGTCACATGTTGCCGCTTTGCGTCTGCTGTTAATGTTCCAGGATGTCGCTACTACAATGTCAACGCAAGCACATGGTGAGATGACGTTGGGCCGCGTTCTCAACTGACGCTGACCATCCGTGTATCAGGCAGGTGACGTCCAGTCATCCGGTGGCCTATAATACCGCCGTGAACGATTCTGTCTCGCAACGTTCTCAGCTGATGATGGTTTTTCATATGGACGCAATACATGGCTTTTGGTGTTGGGATCTTACACTGAAAGCAAATCTGCATTTTTTTTAGGACTTCTGAATGAGAACAGGTTGGCTACTTAAAATGGAAAAGCAGCCCATAGCCGATTTTTAACATGTGTTAAAAATGCCGTGTTTGGAAAAGCCTGCGCCCATGAGGTAATTTTTTCTGGAAAAGGGGAGAATACATTAACCAACTAGATTTTATTTTATCTGCATTTTTAAAGGTTAGATTTACGTTACATATCAAGACAGTTGCGGTATTCAAAAGTCAAATGTGGTAAAAATGATTCTTCCTTCCTGCACCAAACACCGCTGCAGACAATGCTACAGATTTTTAAAAAATTTTAAGCACCTTTTTCTGGGTCACATCTCTGTTTTTTTGTCTGTTTTATCTTTCATATTATTTTCTGGTAAATTGCTGTGCACTTTTTAACTTATTTCTTACAAATTTGTGGTTTATTTCTATTAAAGTCACTTGTTGATATCGTCCCTTGTTTTTAAAGGAAAAGCCATTACTTGGCTCTCACATATTCTTATTCATTTGTTTCTGCCTCTTTGATGCTCTGAGCACCAAACAGAAAACATTGACAGAGGATCCCGTTTTTGCGTTTTAACCGCCTGTTTGTTGGTCCGTCCGTCTTGTGGTCCAGATCTGTCCATCTCCCGGACAGACACACTTAACGGCGCCACACTTGTCTGTGCGGACAGTTTTTAACGGCGACACACTTAACGGTCCACACTTGTCTGATTCCCAGCAATTTTAATGGCACAGATTCAGCTTGAAACTCCTCTTCAATCACTCGTCTTGTCACCACGAGTGTTCTTGACCTTGAATCCTCCAGCTGAGGTGTGTGAATAGACCCCCCCCTCCTCCCGCTCACCCAGCTTCCCCCTCCCCTCCGCTGCTTTTGTAAACCACATAATGAGTTCTTGTCTGGTTTTACTGAAATGCTTCTTTTTGTCTCCTTTTCCTCGGCTCTAAAATGCTGCAGCTATTGACAGGTTTTTACCTGTCGTCCTCGAACCCATCATTTCGAGAAGGCCACACAGCTAAAGAGGGAAATTAGAGGGCCTGATATGTTTTTGTTGTGAAGGAAAAAGTGTGTCTTTAAAGATTTCTTGTCTCTGTTGCTTCGTAGGACGCCACTTTACAGTGACATCAGAGAGAGGAGATGCTCTGTGAAACCGACATGTTGAAGATGTTAACATCCTGAATGTGTGTGAGCAGGTGTGGCTGTTTGTGACAGTCAGCGGAGGAAAGAGTACTTAGATTTTTTTACTGTAAACGTGTTACAGATAAATGCTCTGCTACAAAAAACTTTCCTCAATAAAAATACAAAAGAATAAACAGAAAGTGCTCATCGTGAGTAAGATATTTAACTGAATTATAATTATTGTTGTTAATTAATGTGTTTATTACTTTAAAGTCCTGGCTGGTTAAAGGTGGAGCTCAAAGAACAAAAACATGTTCTATCCTTAATTACTGATTCTATTAAAGCAGGCCTAAGTAGTCCTATTTAATTTAATCACATAAATGCTTTGCATTATAAAGTACAATGTTTGCCTCTGACTTGTTGTGGAGTAGTAGTATAAAGTAGCAGAAAGTTTATATATATATATATATATATACATTCATAATCCAATAATAATAATAATAATAATGATAATGATAATGATAATAATAATGATAATACAATAATTGTGTGTGTATAAAATATATTTTATACTTTTAAAATAATTCATTTAAATAAAATAGTTCATTCGCATTATTACGATTATTATTGTTGTTGTGAGAAAATTGATTAAATCAAATCCTGTGCACTGATTGGCCAGTTGGTTCGCCTGCTCTGATTGGTCAGTTTAGTTCAGGAAAAAAACATGGCGAACTATCGGAGCCGGTGGAGCGGCTCTCTGACGCGAGCGCTCCGTGAAGAAAACAAAACGAGACCGGGAGCTACTAAAAACATACCAAAGTCAGCGGGTTTTGACAAAAGTCTCAAAGCGATAAAACGCCGCCAGCTGCGAGCTGCGCGACTCAGCTAACTACCATCAGCAGCTAGCTAGCTAGCTTAATGTTAGCATGTTGTCGCGCTAATGTTAGCACGGCGTCTCGCGCTAATGTTAGCACGGCGTCTCGTGTGCGTGAAGTTAGCACAGAAACCGGTAAACACAGCTCCGAGAAGAGGAGCAGACACCGGCACCGCCGCGGCCCGACACCGACACCGACACCGAAACAACCTAACGGCGATGTTCACCCACAGCGGGTCAGCTGCTGCTCAAGACCGAGAAGGGAAGCTGTCACCCCGGCAACGAAGGAGAGAGGAGAGACCGCCGAACATGACAGTGAGGAACCCAGACTTGAATATATAAACACTGAATATCAGGACAGACTGAGCGTATTCCTTCTGGATCTGGACTTCAAGGAGTTAATCGGGAGTATTTCTGCCATGAAAACCAGACGGAGAAACATCTGACGGTAAGTCAGTGTTTAATGTGAATGCTCGTTTTTAAGGCATTAACCCCCTGAAACCTGCATCCACATTTGTTTTTGCTGCGTTCAGACCAGTAGTTAATTGGTTTCATTTTTTTTTGATAATTTTGGGGGAAAAGCCATGAGCAGCTGCGCAAGAAATGCCACACAAATTCCAAAAAATGTGCAAAATGCGACAAGAAAAATAATTATCAAATAAGTGAAAATAAACTTCTATATAGTGCTTTTACAATTAAAATGATTTTTCAGAAAAAAGAACAAAAAATATTTATTTTATATATTATTTATTTTATCAAACGCAATTAACTAAAAAAACTTGTACATTTATTTATATTTTTCTTAATTTTTTTCTTGCATATTTTCCAGTCATTTTCTTGTAATTTTTTAAATTAACACTGCAGGCAACAAACATTGACATTGACACTGCAGGCAACAAACAAACTAATTTTGTGCTCAGTTTTTGGGCTGAGCTTTGTTAAGCTGCTGTTTGCTTTCTCCCCATGTATAAGTCAAACCAATTTGCTCAGGTTTCAGAGGGTTAATGTGCTAGATTGCTTGTGCACTTTGCAATGCATCTGTTGTGGTCTGTTGTATTGGTGTCAAAGTTTGCAGTAGAGCAGACATGGGGAAGACTGGGGATGGTTGCAACTGTTTTTGAATTCCTATTTTTCACTATTTGAACTACACCAACCAAATTTCTATATACTAAACTCACATCTGTCTGCTATATACCTGTACAATATGACAAACTCCAGAGCTGTGACCATGATGAACTTTACTGCAGGACTGAAATACCTGAAAACATCAATTTCTTTTTATATTAATCTCAAGACGACCCATACAGAAATGTGTGTACCAAAGTTTGAGAAAAATCTATGCTTGCAATTGAGTTTGGGGCATTACTTTTTGAACTCCCTTTTGTATTTTTTAAATTTAGTTTATATCAAATAACAGTTATTGGGTTTTGTTTGTGGGGAACCCCTCTGTTAGTGACCCTCTTCCTCACTCTCAGTATATTGAAGTCAGAGTAAAACTTCTAGTTTTTGATGATTTATTCATTGTAATACTGTTGTGTGATCTGTTTGCTGTCACTGAGCCTGTGCAGTATGCATATCATCACTCCAGCATGTTTCTGATTGGAGAAATAAGAACTGTTGCAGCCCTCCTCAGTCTCCTCCTGTTGCTGTTAGTGGTTTTAGTTGGGTGGAAATTTTGAAGTGTGACATGCATAGAAAAACAGTGTCATTTTATTTCTATGGTGCCATGTCATACTGTTGAAGGAAAGATTCTTGCATTATTGGTAAGATGTGATAGAGTTGCACTGTGCATGGAAACATGTGCTCTTGTGCATGCACTACTTTTTGTTTAAAAATCATTTAAGTTGAATTTATTTCTATGAAAAAAACACTGCAGCTCTTTTTTGCATTTTTTTGCACTGATATGTGTGTTTGTGGCTTCAGCCGCTGTGTTGTTGCCTTGCTGATGCTTTTTTCCCTGCTGATTCTATAACAAGAGTCCTGTTATTTAATGTTTGCATGCACTAATATTGCTTGTTTCACCCGCCGTGGTTTTCTACAGCTCTGCGTATTTGTTGTTGGTCATGTTTGCACGATTGTCTGGAGTTTGTCTCCTCTCTGGTTGTTTAGGCTTGTTAATAATCCGTTGTGAACAGGATGCATAGTGCAGGGAAAGAATATATTGTTGGTTTGAACTTAAGGTGGGCTCGGTGCCTTGATGTTGACATATTAGTGCATTCTGTTTTAGTGCATTTTATTTCTTTACCTTGATAGGTCTATCATAACAGTGTCATGTAAATATTTTGTAATTTGTTTTGATTTTTTTATCATTGTTAATATATTTTAACCCTCCCTCCTATATTCACAATGTGAGGCAGGAACTCAAAGTACCTGCAAAAAATGTGAATTGATTTTAAGTTTCACAAAAAAAAACATAAATGCAGATAATTTTTTGTGTTTTAAAGATAAAGAAGCAAATAAGACAAAATAATAAATACATAAATGAATAATAATGAGTAAATCATTGACAAAAACATGAAAATACATTTAAACATAAAACAGGTCCAGAATGAAATGCCACATTTTATCACAATTTTCAGCCACAAAGTATGAAGTTCTCTAGTTTTGCTCGCTGCATAACATCTCTTAAGTGTAGAGTAGAACTGAGAGGTTGTGGATTTTTTCCAGTTTAACCTGCTTGCTAATTACATTATAAAAGCTTCAACTTGTAATTAGAAATGCCAAATGTGGCCATCAAATTTCAGGCTCTGTCATCTGCCCAAAAACATTGCATAGAGTTCAGAAAATAGATTTCCAGTAGTTAGATAATTCAAGACAGAGTCAGAACATACAGGATCAGAGAATGTTTTAACTAACTACTTTCTGCATTTTCACACAAATAATTAACTAGTACGTGTCATTGTAGCACTCTCTGTCCTTGTAAATATGAACACAAAGATATTTTATACACACACTTTTGCAGACATGTGAAGGGTTAAACTTCCTCTCAGTCCCATATGCCTTCATGTCCATTATTATGGGGTGTCACTCACCATACAACAATGCATTCATACATGAGGGAGGCAGATGAAAGATGCAGAGCTGCGTCTCTTTGTGTCACTCTGTTGTATAAGCTGCACTTGTATGCAATCAGATGACTCGAGAGGCATTGTGTGCCACCTCAATACTTTGCATATTGATGGGAAAATAAATAGCCCACAATAACGCATGCATACATACAGACTGATATTTCAAGTGTATGATAGAAAAGAATAAATCACATATTGATACCTGTGAAATAGCTCGGGCATATTGCAACATCAATATCTCATCTGTTTCATGAGTTGCTCAGGGATTCAAATCTGACACGGTGGCACTGAATAGTTGCATCTGGGGATATCGGCGTCTCTCTGCGCTCGTACTACAATCATCGTTACTAACATCAATCGATTAACCTTCACACTGCGTGACCTTCACAACAATTCAATGAGTAAATGATATTACTTCCTCCTCGCCGCTCGTCGTTCTCCCTCCCTCCCTACTTCCTTTCCTCAATGACCACTTTAATTTGCCTCTCATCATGTCCACCCTGCTATGGAAGAATACTGATGACAAAAGATTTCAGAGACCAAAATATATCCATGATGAACGAGAGAAAAAGTCAGAGAATACGATTGGCAACGATAAAGAACAACATGGGATTTACATATTTCACGACTATAGATTAACTTTTCCACTGGTGGTGCTACCAACATGATTTGGTCACACCTTTTTTTTCATATCATTAGTATTTTAAGTTGTATTTGTGTGTGTGTGTGTGTGTGTGTGTGTGTGTGTGTGTGTGTTTGTGTGTGTGTGTGAGTGAGTGTGTCCATATCTAAATTATCTATATTGTTGTTGTTATTCATTCTCTTTTTTGTGCCAGGGATTATAGTAAAACTAGTTCACTAAAAATGAACAAGAAAAGTTTCAGGTCCACTTAAAAGTGTTGAAGCAGCTTCAGGTCAACATGAAAAAAAAAAAATCAATTTCTGCTTATTAAAGTTGCAGCATTACCTGAATATCTGTGATGGGGGATGTAAACGAAGGATCTGGCGGGACGCATGTTCAAAATAATCAAATCCTAATCAATGAAAAAAATGCTTTGATCGAATTGTTGATTGATACTGATCCTTCAGATCTGATTGGGACAATCCTACTTTTTTTGATCCCGCATGCAGTTGGATCAGATCAACTGTAACCGAACCCAGACTCCATGGATTTCTGAAGCCAGCATTTAGCTCAATCCCGTCCTGCCAGCTATCCTTTAACAAAAACGCTGTTTCTGTGCTTTTGCTACCTTGTCGCCGACTCAAAAGCGAGACAACTTTGTCCTCCCATTCTGTGATCATACTTTTCGTGCAGAACTAGGCGGCATAACAGTGCAATAATAAGTAAAAGGGGCTAATGGTTGAGCCAGTACCTTTTATGGTAGCGTATTATAGATGATTTACAGAAAGAAAAATGACCTTTGCAGAAAGCCAGTGTTGGTGGTTTTGGTAACAGCTTTGTGAAAGGTGGGCAGTTTGCTATGTTACTGTATTTCAAGTGTTAAGATTAAGTTAAAAATATGTGTTGTCCTACAGCCATCTGAGTTTAATCTGAAGACTCAGGACTGCAGAAAAAAACAGATAAATACCAGTGAGCGTCAGTGTTTCCCTGTTTGATTATTCTCCTTTCATATTCAGCTACATTGACACTGCAGGCAACAAACATCCACATCACAGCTCTGCTGCTGCTTTAATGCTGCACACACACACACACACACACACACACACACACACACACACACACGCAGGCACGGAGGTACACGCAAAAGCAAACATACCCAGCAAGATGCATGTACACACACATCCGCACAGGGCGCCACAATTCAATGTCACAGGCATTTTGCTATCACCTCAGCCATGGTTAGTATTCTGTCACAGTGCCCAGTGTAGTATGAAGCAGTGCTCATTTGTATGTTGATAAAATGTAATCTCCCAGGTGCCTGGCTGGATTTGTGAACACCATCCTTCTGACATTTGCAGAATGCCAAGCAACACATTGCTCTGCCAGCCAGGGTGAAAGTGTGTGTGTGTGTGTGTGTGTGTGTGTGTGTGTGTGTATGTATGTGTCTTTCTGTGTTTTGTATGTGTGTGACATTGTCTGTGTTGCATGTGCCAGTCAAGACCTATTAACTTGTGTGTTTGTTTTCATACATGCTTGTGTTTGTGTGCGTGTGTGCTCTTGCAGTTGTGTAAAAAGTGTGTGTGTGTGTGTGTGTGTGTGTGTGTGTGTGTTGGTCTTTATTTCCGCTCTTGTCCCAAGAGGTGTGTGACGGATTAAGCCAATGTTTGCTCAAGACAACAAATAAGATGGTAATTCTCATGTCTAATAGGAATTAACTTTTACAATCTTTCAAAACAATGCTTGCAGAGGCTGAGCTGGTTTAATGAAGAGTCACTCAAACGCAGTTTGGTCTGTTCTCCACCCACTTTGTGTGTGTGTGTGTGTGTGTGTGTGTGTGTGTGTGTGTGTGTGTGTGTGTGTGTGCATCGTGATTTTATTATTTTACACAGATTGCCGATCATTTCTGTCAGAATATAAAATTCAGTTTCTTGCTGCTTTATTGTTGTGGTTGTTTATGGTCTGCTTTATCAGTCAGTCAATCTAATTTTGTTTATATGGCACCTTTCAAACAAATCAAATGCAATTTAAAGTGCTTTACAATTTTGTTGAAGAAACAAAAGCAAGAGCAACACAGGAAATAAAAAAAGGATCTTAAATAGAATAAGATAAACCATAAAATTGTGATAGGAAGACCGTATATAAAAGCCTAAAAATATAGATTTTTAGTTTCCGTTTAAAAGTATCAATATTTCAATGAAGAGAATCATATATATTTGGCAGTGAGGCAGGTGGTCAAAAACAGTTTTGAAATCAACCAGATCTTTGAATTTAAATGCTTTTAATGTAATAAAGAGTGGGTTTGTTGGTTCTCTGTATGTGGTTTTGTTTCCAATTCATTTTGTAATTAGTCACTTTGTATTGTTCTGGTAGGACAGCTTTTATTCTTTGCCTATAGCTATTGTTTAAGTTTTAAAAACTCTGTAAACAACTGTTTATATCTAATAGATAATGTTTTGCATCTTACTTCAGTCATTTGTCATTGCATTGACATGTACCCAGTGGACTGAAAAAGCATTTTATTATACAAAGAGGCTTCCAAAAGTTTAATTTGTATTGACATTAAAAATTAATTAATTCATTTTCAGGGTCGCGGGGGGCTGTCATCGGGCGGAAGGCGGGGTACACCCTGGACAGTTCGCCAGACTATCGCAGGGCGGACACATATAGACAGACAACCATACATGCTCACAGTCACACCTAAGGGCAATTTAAAGTCACCGATCAACCTGAGCTGCATGTGGGAGGAAGCCGGAGACCCCGGAGAGAATCCACGCAGACACGGGGAGAACACGCAAACTCTGCACAGAAGGGCCGCCGCCCACGGACCGAACCCCGTTCCAACCGGGGTTCGAACCAGGGACCCTCTTGCTGTGAGGCAACAGTGCTAACCACGATCCATGTATTAATACAATATTGTTATGCATAACATCGTGATAAATTATCTTTTGGTTCCTACATTTCCCATAATGCCAAGATAAACGGTGTCTTACATTAGAGCTTGATACTTTTTAACCAAGCCCTTGCAGCACTGCTGTGATTTAGGTCTGTGTTTCATGTAGCTGCTTTTTAACAGCATTCCTGTGACTACTTCTGTAAGCAGAAGCAGGCTCTCCACGGTGAAAGGTAGTAATAGAAAAGCTTTTGAAACAGTGGATCGACTGGTGTTTTATATGTGTGTGTTGTTTTTTCCTGGGAGTGATAATATATCAGAGCTATGTTCCCATGTCAAGGACAGATTGTTGCTCTGACATTGACTGAGGTCAGTTTGCTCGCTCACGTCATGAAACTAATTGTGTTATCAGGTAACACTGACCTTTAGGAACGTGTCCTGTTTGTAATATATCTGACTGATGGCTCTCATGGGGTGGAGGAAAAATCCTCATTTCTGCACATCTCCAGCCACAGTGATGGTTTACTTGGCTGTCATTTAGCAACATGGGGTAAAGTGGTGTGATGCTGGTTAAGACGGCGCTCCACCCCTCAGATACACTCTGTTGTTACTTAAAGCTGCATTATGTTTTGCATCTAGTTTGGTGTTGGGAAAACAGCATTGCATTAGAGCACTGATACTCAATTTATGGCCCCCGTGCCAAATCTGGCCCCCCCAACCATTTTCTGATTCACAGCGAAAATAAAGTTATTCACACTGGGAATTGTTTTTGTAAATTTAGTATACATAAGGTGGGAGAGTGCATAAAACGGCATCAAAATAGAGCTTGTTGGGGCGCCTGGTGGCTCAGTGGATAGAGCGGCACCCCATGTGCAGAGGCTGTGTCCTCGCCGTAGCGGCCGCGGTTTCAAGTCCGGCCTCGGCCCTTTGCTGCATGTCTCCCCCTCTCTCTCTACCCCTTTCACGTTTACACTGTCCTATCGATTACACTGCAATAAAGGCTCAAAAAAATAATCTTTAAAAAAAAAAAATAGAGCTTGTTTATCAAAAACACTGCCAGTGGAGGATCTCCCTCACCCCCCTAGGTCCTAGCCGAGACCCTAATGACATAAAATCTTAGAAACATCCCAAAATGAACTGTCCTTAAACCCTAGAAATGTCTTGAAATCCTACAAACGTCTTTGAATCCTAGAAAAGTCCTCAAAACTGCTGCGACTGACCCCCGCCCCCTGGACCCCGGGCCCCGGCCCTCAGCCCCCAAGCAGGGCGTATCTGAGTATCTTGGGTTTGGAGCTTTTCTGTTATTTATTTTTTCAGTGCGATGTTAAACAGAAATAACAGAGTCATCATACATCTCTACAAGATTTTGTGTTTTTTTAAATATAAAAGCATAGTGGTATCATGACAAAAACCTGGCATTTAAAGGGTTAAAATTCTGAAACTTAATAAATATTTGATATTTATGATTAGGACTGATGTCGGTTTAAAAATTACCTCAGTGAAAGTAGAACATAATATTAATGTTTAATATTGTTTAATGCCTGATTTTGAAAAGCACATTCTGTGTGCTGAGCAGTATGAGTGTGAGTATTTGACACTGCACAAAAAAACAGCAATATATAGAAATAAATGTTTCTGCTAATCATTGACGTATCCCAGGCTGTGATCATCAAAAAAGGAAAACTCTACTCAGCATGTAGTATGTTGAAAATAGTTCTTTGTGTGTGTGTGTGTGTGTGTGTGTGTGTGTGTGTTTGTTTTAAATCTAAGAACAACATGGCATCATGACCAAAACTTGGCATTTAAAGGGAGAAAAATAAGAATACATAATATTTATGAGTTGGACTGATGTTGGTTAAAATAACCTCAATGAAAGTAGAAAATAATATTTATGTATAATATTTTTGGTAGAATGGATTTGAGAAGTGCATTTTGTGTGCAGAGCGATATGAGTGTGTGTAATATTTAAGCGGGCCCTAAGGGTTAAATGAGTCCAGTGTTACAGTGGTTTGGATCACAGGAAATAAACAGAAGTGTAATTGGGCAACTTTTGAAGGAGTGTACCAGTGACTGCGTTTCCATCGTCTCTCTCTGTAAAACACTGAGTTTTTCTGGGTTACTGCCCTCTCTCTCAGAGCGTGCGTTTTTCTGGGTTGTGCTCTGAACACATATTGCCACTTGAAGCGGTGTGACCTATGTGTCACGTCATGTTGCTACATTTCTCGCCACGGGCACCGAGACACGGAGACAAGTCATCTGTTTCAAAGACAGTGGCGTTTAAAGTATCAGTGGGATCTCCGCGTCCCTCCTCTGCTTCCTCCTCGCTCTCTGACTGGGAACACTCGTCCCCTGGAGGAGTCGTGTCTAGCAGAGAGGAGCTGATATCAAAGGTTGCGTTGGTCCCCCACGGGGTCGGGATCAGAGGGGTCGAGGCAGAATGAGTCGAGAGGAAAATTTATTTTGGTGGAGGGGGGATGGTGTGATTTGTGCCATATTGCAGTGGGGCAGATGGAAAAGAAGAGAAAGGGGGGATAAAGAATAGATAAAGACAGAAGAGAGGACTGTGGAGGACAAATGTAAAGACGTGTTGGAGACGTAACAGTGGACGTCAGCCAAGGAACAAAAGAAAGTAAAGCTGTCTTCTGCCAAGGTCTTTTCTTGGTCCTTCTCTATCTCGGGTCAGGACGAAGAGGAGGAGGGAGGAAAGAAAAGGACTGACTCATTCCCCTGACTTTCCTCACAGGGGATGAAATAAAACTACCATCAGAGAATCTAATCTATGATCATTCGAATTACAGTTGCATACATCACCCTCTCAAGATGGCAACGCCCATATCGCAGATATTTTGACCTCACCGAAGCATGGCGGGGGTCAGTGGGGGCGCGTTGTCCATCTTTGCATGCAGTCTATGGATTTGCCTCAGTCATCAGCCAACTTTTTACAACACTGCAGTTAACGTTGATGTAAATGAGCCGACACCCATTAACCAGCAACTATAGGGGTGGGCACTATATTGAATATACTCGAGATATCGCGGCTTGTTCCACATGTGATATATAAAATGACTATCTTTCTCAATAACTTAATATTGTACAAACTTCAAATAACTTACAGTATTTTTTTTTTTTTTTTTTGGAATTTGAAGTTTTATTGATTTTGTCAGTAATAATCATTATACAAACAGGAGAAACAAAAACAACCTAAAATAAATAAAAACAGGCAGGTAGCCAAACAGACATTGACATAGTAGTGCTCATTATTTCATTATAACTTGGTGGGCATTAACACATGACAATAATGGCATAATATTGTATTACACCCTCATGTTCTTGCCAAGGTCAAGTCCCATATATATCCACTAAGGCTGTCCCATTGTTCCTTCACCATGTCATTTTTGCAGCTCAGTCTTCCCAGCATCTTTTCACATGCAACTATTTCCATCATTTGTTCCTTCCACATTTTCAGTGTGGGGGTTTGAGGTTCTTTCCAGCATCTAAGAATCATCCGGGTACAGGTAGTTAAGCCAGTTATTAATACTCTAAATGCAGATTTACTTAACTGTGGCACCACTGTTCTGTCCCCAAGAAGACGCAACCTTGGTGATGTGGGCAGATCAAATTTTAACCAGTTACTCATAAATTCCAGAACATTTCTCCATAAGGGAAACACCATGGGGCATTCCCAAAATGCATGTATGTATGTACCATGTTCTGCTTTACATTTCCAACATAAACTGTCCTTAATTAGACCCATTTTATTGAGTCTTGTTGGGGTGTAATAATATCTATGAAGTATTTTGTATTGGATAAATTTGCCTCTGGCTTCTCTGATGTTTTCTCCGCTGCTGGAAAGAATTCCATCCCATGTTTCTTCGGCAAATGTACAACCAAGGTCTTTCTCCCATATAATCTTAAGATTTTTACAGCCATTGTTGTTTACCCATGGACATAGCTCATACCACTTCGATTCTTTGTGATACATTCTTGGCAATTGAAAGTACTGCTCTATTGGGTTTTTAACTTGAGAAAAGTGAACTTTATCCTTAAGACAGCTTCTAATTTGTAAATATTTCCAAAGATGGCCATGTCCCTCCAGATTAAACTTCGCCCTCATTCTATTATAGGAGAGAAAATTACCCCCTTCAAATAGGTAATTTAGTATTCTGATACCATGTCTTAACCACTGTGCCCAATAAATTGTCTGTTTGCCTATTTTTATTTTAGTATTGTACCATACGGGTGCATATTTTTGACTATTGTGAGATATTTTACACCTTTTATGTACTTCCTGCCAGACTATCTTTGAATGTTCTAGGATTGGATTCAGACTATTACATGTTTCCTTTTTTGATGTTTGTGCCAAGGCTTCTATAGGTTTAAAAGGAGAGGTAAGTTCTTGTTCAATCAGAATCCAGTCTAGTTCAGCATTTGTCCCGTGCCAGTGTCTGGTAAGTTTAGCCATTTCGAAGGAAATACTGTAATATTTTATGTTTGGTAATGATAAACCTCCTCTCTTCTTTGTCTGACAGAGCTTGTCCATATGAATCCTCGGCTTCCTTCCCTCCCAGAGAAAGTGTTTTATCATATTGTTGTATCTTAGTAATAATTGTAGTGGAACACACATTGGTATCATACCAGTTAGATAATTTATCTGTGGGACAATGACCATCTTTATTATGTTCACCTTCCCCCATAAGGTCACGCGTAATTTACTCCAATTTTCCAAATTAACTTTAATTTTATTTAATAATGTTTCCATATTAGTGGTAATAATTTCTCCTATATCTGGGTTCAATTCTATCCCTAAATATTTCATGCCTTTTGAAAACCATTTAAAACTAAATGCAGATAGTAGGTTTGGGGAACAGGTTTGAGAAACTGGAATAGCTTCTGACTTGTGCCAATTAACTTTATAACCAGATACTTTGGAATAAGCTTCTATAACTTCTAATTACACTGATATAGAACTGGTTGGTTCTTGGCTCAGGACAAAAATGTCATCAGCATAAAGAAATAATTAATGTTCCCTGCCACTCCTGTAACCCCTTTGATTCTTGGTTCTTCTCTAATCAATGTGGCTAGTGGTTCCAGAAAAATTGTAAACAAGAGTGGACTGAGACGGCATCCCTGACGAGTTGATCGGGATATATCAAAAAATGGGGATAGCATCCCATTAGTAAAAACTGCAGCCCTGGGACCTGAATATAGAACCTTTACCCATTTACAAAAATCCTCACCAAACCCAAATTTTGCTAGTGTAGCAAATAAGAAAGCCCACTCTACCCTATCAAAAGCTTTTTGGGCGTCAAGTGATATGGCAGACACAGGGCATGAGTTTTTTCTATTCATCCATATTAGATGAAGCAACCTCCTCATATTATCAGCCGATGACCTATTTTTTATAAACCCCACCTGGTCCTTATGAATGATTTGTGGCAGAACCTTGTTAAGCCTCATTGCTAATATCTTAGACAATATTTTGCAGTCAACATTAATTAAGCTGATAGGTCTGTAGTTAGCTGGGTCTGTTAAGTTTTTGTCTTTTTTTGGTATAAGTGATATTATGGCTTCATTGAAACTTTCTGGGAGCAAACCACATTGCAATGCTTCTACAAAAACCTCTGTCAATACTGGACAGAGTATATCTACAAGTTTCTGATAATATTCTGCTGGGAATCCGTCTATACCAGGCGACTTCCCAGTTTTCATACTCCGAACAGCGGTTCTTACTTCAGCTTCTGTTATAGGAGCATCTAAATTATCTTTCTCTGTTTGGGAAAGTGTTGGTAGCTTCACGTGCTGGAAGAAAGTGTTCAGTTCCTCAGAGCTAGTTGTACAGGTGGATGTATACAAGTCTTGGTAAAAATTTTTGAAAACTGTATTAATCTCTTTAGATGATGTAATTAATTTATCCTTTTGTCTGATCGCTGTGATAATATTATTTGCATCCTGGTGTTTGAGCTGTCTTGCCAGCAATCTTCCCGTCTTTTCACCGTTTTCATAAAAATTTGTTTTAAGTCTAAATAATGCATACTCTGCCTTTTTATTATATATTTCATGTAATTCAAATTTAAGTTGGCAGATATTCCTAAATTTATCCTCCTCATATTGTTGTGCCAATTGTTTCTCCAGCTTAATAATTTCTTTTTCCAATAGCTGTACTTTCTCTTTACTTTCTTTTTTCTTCCATGAACTATAAGCTATACACTTTCCCCTAATAAATGCTTTTAGTGCGTCCCAGACAGTAGCTAACTTTTGCGTTGTGCCGATATTTAAGTCTAAAAATGATTTTGCGTCCTCCTTTAGTCTTGTAACAAATTCTTCATCTTGTAAGATGCTTGTGTTCAATCTCCATCTTCCCCTACTGCATTTTTCAGCAAGTAGATCTATGTGTAACTCCACGAGTGCATGATCTGTTATTGCTATTACCCTTACACTGCAATCTGAAACCAAATCAACAACTGAATTAGAAATCAAAAAATAGTCTATTCGGGAATAATTTCTGTGGGAATGAGAGTAGAATGTGTATTCTCTTTCTCGAGGATTTATTAGTCTCCAGATATCAACCAGGCCCGTTTCTTCTTTAAGAGTATGTATTGCTTGTTTATTTTTAGAATTTGGACTTGTCTTAATTTTGCTTCTGTCCAGGTGATCATCCAGTGTTTGATTAAAATCTCCCCCCAGAATGATCTTTCCATCAGTGTTTCCCAGCATTTTGTTAACCTCATGAAAAAAGAGAGGTTCTTCTTTGTTTGGGGCATAAATATTACAAAGTACCACTTTAGCTTCATTAATAAGTGCCTCCACGCATATGATGCGTCCGCTCGTATCTTTAAATTCTTGTAACAGTACAAAATTAAGTTTCTTATTCACAAGAATTACAACTCCACAGCTCTTACTTGATACTGAGTTATGAAATACCTTTCCCACCCAGTCACGTTTAAGTTTTTGAGCCTCCTCCTCATTTTTGAAATGCGTCTCTTGAGTAAATGCAACATCTGTATTTTTAGATTTAAGATAAGTGAGGATTTTTTTCAGCCATTTATGTTCCATGACACTATGTTAACATATCCATCACTCATTATTGTATAGTGTACACTTGAATATCTTTGATCCTGTCATTGCACCACTTCCCAACTCAAAACAACACATCAATGCCATGTACCTGCCTTCATAAAGATATAAACATGAGATAACCCTATTCCCATGAACTAAACACTTTACAACAGAAAATAGAAACAATAGAAACTCAAAAAACACTGCTTTTAAAACAAACAGCAGAGTAATGTGCCAATCTGGCGTAAGTTTGTTAATTCCGGTCCGTGTGGGTCCTAAAACGGCCGCCTCCACTCCACAGCCATCCGGTCCGGCACCACATCAGGATCCAAACCCCCGCCGCTCCACCTGAAATAAGGCTCCGCTCTCCTCAGTATTCAGATCAGTCAATCAGTCCTTCATTCTCCGCTGTCTGGATGTTCTTCTTGACAAAATCTTTAGCCTTCTTCGGGTCAGTAAAGCTCCATCTCTTCCCCTTCCACATAAATCTGAGGTTGGCTGGGTGTGCCAGTGTGTGTTTTACCTGGTGCTCCCACAGGGTTTTCATTATCGGTGAGAACCGCCTTCGCTGGTCTGAGCGCTCTTTGGTCATGTCTTCGTATATGGATAGAGTACAGCCTTCACACTTCAGCTCCGTTGTGTCTGCTTTAATAAGTGACACATCATTCGCCACACCGTTCAAAGTTGCACCAATCTTTGTAATTTCTGCAAACAGGTCTTCGATGTTAGTTTTCGGGCTTGTTTCTGGGGTAGCAGGGTTAGCTTCCATGATAGCAGTGGTTTTCAGTCGGGTCTGCACACCTCGTTTCGGCTGGTTCATTGTCGAGCCTGAGGCTGTATCACTCTCGAATTTTTGACTGATCAAAAATAACAATTGCTTGTGTCGACCAGTAACAGTTTATGGAGAGTTATTATGGTTAAATTGTAGAAATTTGCCGGTGGGGGTCTGGAGCGTGCCTAAGGTGCTGCCATTCCCCAGGTCATCCTCACGTGACTCCCTAACTTACAGTATTTTGATTTTTGTCATGTTTCATGGAAAATTTGATGGTAAACATTTTTTTTCTTCAAATTTATGACAATTTCAATACTTTTATCAATTATTGCGGTTTATTGACTGACATGATGTTTTAGCTGAGTTGTGCAGATTTTGAGGGATATGAAGAATTTGAAGATTATTAAAAAAAACAAATATAGGCACTGGTTTATAATTTGTAATGCAAAATTCAAAGGGTTGATGCGATTTGACGGTTAGAACTCATGAACCACACAGACAACGAAGAGATTTGAAGAGATAGTAAGTGTCGTTAATAAGCCCTTCGTCTTTTACTGATTTATCACTCCTTATGGTATTAGTAAAATCATAAATAATGAAAAACAAATACAGCAGCACTCCTCCATTTACAGCCTCGCATGGTGAGAAGAAATTAAATGAAAACATATTTATCGTCTAACACTGTCGAGACCTCACTTAGCAATTCAAGAACCAAAAGAAAATATAGTTTCACAGGATCTACTCTCATATTAATGGTTGTATAAGCCAGAACAGAGTTGGCAGGCGGCAGCTTTCTGCTTGGCAGTATCTTCTGCAGCCCTGCTGGAGTGTTAAAGGTCACGAGAGATGGGGAGATGTTTACAGCGCAAATTACATACAAGCACAGAAGCCTGGGGAGAGCTTACAGGCTCCAGTGGGCCTGACTTGACTCATTAGCTGCAACTGCTGCAGCTCCATCAGGGTGCAAGGCCAGGAGATCTGACAACAGCATTTCACAAATAAAGCCATGTGGAGATTTGGATTTTTGCTTTCATTAGGAACGCCGTGTGGAAAGTGTCAATGAAAACGTGTCAAGTCTCTTGGGAAGGATGAGCTTGAACCCTTTTAACGGCTTCAATGTGCAACTTTTCACCTTGAGGCGGTGAGAATAAAAGTTCCTCCCCTGAACCTGCCGTGAACCTGCGTTTATTCTGCAGTGACAGTGAAGGAGCACAGAACAAAAAGACAGAACATGCATTCAGAGAATTTTTCTTTTCAGGCGTGCATAACCTTTTCTGACTGATAATACAAAAGTGCAAGATCAACATTCAGATAAAATATAATATAAAATATACAAAAATATACATATAAATATATCATTATATAATTGTTGCATCAAAATGTTTTATTTCTATACATGATTTTTTTCTTACCGTGTACTACTTCCTACTTTTAAAACATAGCATACTGTTTTTGCTATTTGATTTATAATTAACCCTTAGGGACTGTTTAGTGCATTTTAGGTGCTTTTTATTGTCAGTGTTATGATAATTTTGGTTGTGTTCGTGTATATGGCATACATTTTTGGGCAAGTTTGTTTGAGTGTCATCAGTGAAAATGCTCCATTGAAACCCATTCAAACTGACATTTTTGATCCCACAGCCATCAGAGCAGAAAAACAGGACTTGTATTATTTCTGGGTGTCATTCTGGGCTTTTGACTCTGAATTTGTCATTTTGACTATTTTCCACCTGATGAGGTCATTTTGACCATATTTGGCATATGGAGGAAATACATGCTATTTCCACTAGGTGACCTGTCACAGTCAACGTAGCTGCTGATCACTGACATATCCCAGACTGTCAGCAGCACAAAAAAAGAAGTTTTCTGCATGTAGTATATTTAAAAAAGTTCAAATTTTGAGCGTGGTGTAGAATTTTGATGTTTCGCCATACAACAGGAAATTGTTGTAGTTTTGGCGTACATTGTCTGATCTGCCTGAAACTTCATAGGTTTAAGGGTCCCGCCCTGAGCACATCTGTATGGCAATATTCAGTGGTTGTAATAGCGCCACCTACTGGCAACAGGAAATAAGCCTTTAGGGACAATTTTCTTTTGATTTACATGATATTTACATGGTTTGGTCTACAAATTATGTACATCCAGATGACATGGAATTTGTGTCCCCTCCACTACCACCTAGTGGTCGCTGTGAGTACTGCACCATATGAAATAGCTCACTCCAGGGGGTCCAAAATCTATGTGTGCATTATTCGACTTTCACAGAAATGAACAACCGCTTTAGCTGGAGTCCCGCCAGAACCCCAACATGCGTGGGGTCACGAGGACCCTTTCATCGCTGCTTGAAGCTTTAATATAATATTATTATGATTAACAAGAATGTCCGTCCTCAGATGCAGACCATTATATCAGAAATAAATCAACAAAACATGCCCGAAAATAGGCTTATTGTTATCTTATCTATTCAGATCTTCTCCTCACTGCTAACGGAAATATTAAAACTAGCTCCACAGCCTGTTGAGCATCAGTTTAATATCAAACATTCTTCGCAATACAAACAAAATACTGGATAAAAAGAAATTAATTACAGTCTAATTCGTGAATGCAGGACCTGTTGATGTTGATGAAGCAGGTCTTGTTGATGTGTCCTACGAACTGAGCAGGAAAACTTGTTGAACAGTTTCTGAAGTTTCTTGGGAGTTGATGACAAATTATTTTATATTTTTCTAAAAGAAAATTTTACGAGAAACAAAAAGCAAGAGCCTCATGTTACAATTATAACTTTAAATCAAACTTTTGACCGAGCTCCAAATTCTCCATGTAACACCCCGTTCATGCAGTATTTGTCCTCTGTACGATGTACAATCAGTAATTAAAAACCACCATAATGTTCAATAATTTTACCACTGTGACACTAACAGTAAGCACTTAGTTTAGTTTGGACGTCTTATTTGAGCTCATTTTCTGGCTCCTACATCCGTGTTTACGATTCACTTCTCACATGATCTCCTTACAGCCAATCATGTTTGGTAAAAGCCCATGATGACATAAGGGTGACGGGTCATGTTTGTTGCAAACTTTGTGCTACAAAAAGTTGACAAAAAACAAAAGCCTTCAGAGTGACTTTGGTATTTGTTAAAAGCTGCAAACAGTAATGAATGGCCGAGTTCGAGGAGCTGAATATTACAGTGAGCCTCTCTGGGTTTGTGTGGAAGAGTATGAACTAACAGCTCTGGGAGCGGATAGATGGACGATAGAGAACAGAAACTGCTGCTGAGTCTATTAGCAATTAAGAATCCCGATCTCCCTCCTTTCTCCTTGAACTGTATTGGACAGCGGAGACTGTATCTCAGCGTTCAATTGGTCACTGTCAGGACACCGTGAGCCCGACTGTCCAACTGAAATCAGGACGGTGCTCGATATAATGGATTCCTATTGGTTTCTGCCGCCCAGACAAACGACACTGGAGAGATGAGAAAATGGCTTATTGATGACTGTCTGAAACTGCCGGCGCTCAGGGTCTCTCCCTCACTCTCTCACACAGTTTTGGAAACTGCGAGAACATTGAATTGACTTTGAGGCTTGTTAACCCCACCCTAAAATAAAGTCCTAACCCTGAACCTGTGGCACAAGCCTTTTGTCTCCAGATGGAAAGTGAGTCTCCATCGTGGTGTTTATGTAACTGCAGAGTACGGTTTGATCTTAGTGCAGCATTCATGTGATACTGGAAGGTATTTTAAACTTTTTAAACTCTTATTTTATTCAAGCTTTTTTCCATAACCAAGTGTACAAACTGTAACATTGCATAACATTATATTTCCGGTCCATTAATGCAAAAAGGAAAAAATAAAAGTTGAGGCATTGCACAGTTAGAGGCACAATATGAAGAGGTTAAATAATAACTATTTTATGCATCAAACTGAATCATATCCAATCTCCCCAAATCAGACATTTGTATATCTTTGTAAGTCCAAATAATATTGTAGTCTGGTTTCTCCTTCAGTTTCTTTAAAAACAGATGAGTCCTTCCGTCGATGTTATGTCCTATTCTTTCCAAAGTCACAATCTCACATCAGATATTTTTAAAATATATTTTCATTCAACAGCAGTTAACATGAATACCATATTACACTTTACATGTGATCAAAAATTGATATTTAATACGTGGATTAATAACAACGTTTCTTACTCTCTTCTTTTGCCCACCAAGTTTATGTATTTATGACATCAAGTCGGTTATAAAATCAATCTTAGTGTACTTTTCCTGGCATGCATTATAGTTCAAAGTTTGCTTGCTACAACTAATAGATGCATAATGCTAAAATGTGTAACTATCCATTCATCCATTGTCGTCTGCCAATCTGGGGCCGGGTTTCCTGTCGCAGCAGGCTGAGTAAAGCACTCCAGTCATCCCTCTCCTCAGCAACACTTTCCAGCTCCTCCTCCGCGTTTCCAGGCCAGATAAGATATGTAATCTTATGAAAGTAAATGATAGCTACTGGGAACAAAATAATGAAGTATGGAATGTTTTACTGTCCATTGTTGTCACTGTTTCTATGCTTTCTGCCATTTCTGCTGCACTGAAATGTCACACGAACGTTGCAATTTCCCAGTTTCCCACTTTGTGTATTGCTATTCTATTTTTCTATTCTACTATTTAGTCACATTTTGTGACCATGAAGCACCAGTGCGACTTGCAGATATAAATAATATTTGAACTGGAGCTGTTAAATGTGTGAATGTAACAGTTTTGTTAACACATTGTATTTCAGAGTTGTTGTAAAAGCTCAGCTGGAAATTCACAGATTAAACAGTCTTGCCATAATGTATGCCATATGCATGAACACAGCCAAAATCAGCAAAAATTCTAAATAAAAAGTGCATAAAATGCGACAAACAGTCCCTAAGCATTAAACTATATATATATCAGACAAACTTTATTTTCAAACAATATGCATTATGTGAGCTCTGTTATTTTTTCTTATCAGAGGTTAAACATATTTCAAACACTGACCAGAAACTTCACCTACTTAACTTTCATAGCAGTTCTACGTTATTCCCTTGAATTTTTGCAGTAGTCATCAAATTGTTCACATTTCTTCACTACATTTTCTAATTCCACAGCTCCTCTGCAGCCTCTGTTTCTTTATCATTATCTGTTTCTGTGTGCAGCATTAATGCGTGCTCACATAAACAAACTGCTCTGGCTCGAGGCGTGTTGAATTAAACATGAAGATGCTGAAATTCCATGCAATTCCCCTTTAAGTGTATTTGTAATTCCATGCTAATTTGTTATCTTAAACCACCCGCCTTGTTTCTCTCTGTGAATAACTGTAGTGTTTGTTCATTGATACAAATGTGACTCCCCTTGGGTGTGCTGAATATTTTATGTATTATATGAACCTGAGATTTAATAAGATCTGCATGTGTGGTTCATGAGTTTCCATTACAGGGACACAGGATGCATTCATGCTGCATGATGATAGTGATGCGGACTGTTAGACATGTCTCCGTGGAACTGCAGGAGATTTAATATGATTTCAAGGCGGGACACAAATAAGAAATGCAGTTATTTCGACATATTGTTATCGTATAGTTCCGACCAGCTCTCAGATGAAAAAGACACTCCACAGGGTGAGCTCAACAGCATATAAATCATTTAAACCTCATAATTAAATTTCATATGGTGTGTGATTAAAAAGCAATGACGCTAACATTTTATTAATTATGTCATTGTTATTTCCGTTCAAGAAAGGATACCCAAAGATGTACAGCCTCCTCCATCATTTAAATTATGGTGATACATATAATGGCGTTTGCATAATTCATGTGCTTCGCCACACCCTCAGCCATGTGTCTGTATTTGGATAGTTTGCCCAGTGTGTGCCGGAGGACTCCATGCATCCCATGAATCATAACATGACACATGATGATTTCCATATATGAATGCCAAAACAGTCCGATGCTCCAGCGCCTCTGCATTCTCTACCGTTTTTTATTTTTCTGTTTGTTCTGCTCTTTTTAACCCTTAGAGCCCGCTTTAATATTATGCAACGCACAAATTGTCAAAATCAAGCTTTAAAAAAAATTATACATTATTTTTCACTTTTATTGAATTTACCTTTTAACCAACATCAGTCCTCCTCGTAAATATCAAATATTAATTAATTTTCAAATGCCATTTTTTAGCCAAGATGCCACTATTTTTTTAGATGAAAAAAAAATACTACATGCTAAGTAATTTTACTTTCACTTTACTATCACAGCCTGTGTTATGTCGGTGATTAGCCGCAACATTGATTTTACACATTGTTTTTTTCATCGTCAAATGCTCACACTCAAATCTCTCTGCGCACAAAATGTGCTTTAAACTTTAGGCTGTAAAAAGTTTATACGTTATAATGATTTTCTGCTTTTATTTTTTAAATCACCAACAGTCCGAATCATAAATATCTAATATTCTTTAATTTTCACAATTTTATCCCTTTAAATGCCAGGTTTTTGTCATGATGCCACTTTCAGTATACTACATGCAAAGAAGATTATTTTTGCTGCTGACAGCCTGAGTACAGTATTTAAATGATTAGCAGCAACATTGATTGTGACAGTGCACGTAGTGGAAATAGCATGTGTTTTCTCCTTATGCCAAATATGATAAAAATGGGTGTAATCAGGTGGAAAATAGTAAAAAAAAACAAAAAAAAAACAAAAACACAAAAAAAACACTAATAACAACAACAATAGAATGACACCCAGAAATAATACAAGTCCTGTTTTTCTGCTCTGATGGCTGTGGGATCAAAAATGTCAGTTTGAATGGGTTTCAATGGAGCATTTTTTGACCTGAACAGTCTGAATGTAACTATTTAGTTTCCACAGTGTATTTTAGACTTATTGTAGGAGCTGAGCTGCAAATTCACTGATTACACTCAAATACACAATCTGGACTACATTTAGGACACATGCATCAACACACACACAATTATCACAACAGGAAGGAGGAAATGAACAGCCTCTAAGGTTTAATCCAATCTGACCCCAAAAACAAAAAACTGCAGTTTGATCAGTTGACAACGTGTGAACTGTGAGCTGTGTAGTTTTATGAATTGTGTATTGTTTGTCTTGTGTTACATGTAAGGCTGCAGTCTTTGAACACAAAGAAACACTTATCTCTCAGGAGCTGCACCAACAGAATAAACAACACAAAGATCAAATAGTCCATATATGAATGTATATATATATATTAGTGCTGGGCATAGATTAATTTTTTTAATCTAGATTAATCTCACTGCAATCCTGTAGTTAATCTAGATTAATCTAGATTAAAATTATAGATTTGAATTTTGCCAAAGACATTCAAAATAATATCTATCTATCTAAATGATGAAAATGCATCACAAACTGCTTGAGAAAGCTGTGCTACTATAATATTTGGTAAAGAAAAATAATGTTCCATAAGATTTACTTTGGTGTTTAACTTTTTTTTATTTTGTTAAACACAGACATTTAGGAACACAGGTTCTGTCTCCATGTGGAAAAAGCTTTTTCCTGCTAACTGGAATGAACAGCAGAGGGCGCAGCCTCTGATAACATGACCCTAACTGAACTGTGGGCCTACATTAGAGGTCATGAAGAAGACCATTAACGGTCAGCAGCTTTGTGACACGGCTGGAGCCAATCACTCCGGTCACTCAGGCAGACCAGCTTCCGCCTTGTTCGCGCCCCCTCCGCGTAATTCGACCAGGTATACATCCGCGCTTAAACAACAAAGTGAAATTGGTGCCTTGCTCACTGTATAGACCCAACTTAGTGAATAGTTTATCGCGCGATAATTTCCTTATCGCGCGATAAGAATCCCGCGTTAACGCAGCACGTTAACGCCGTTAACGGCCCAGCACTAATATATATATATATATATTCTGTTTATGGATGATGAAAGAAAAGAGAGAGAGAAATTCTTGGTTTGAATTGATGGTCATGTATCATTACATGTTATTTGTTCCTCATGAATTGCTCTGATGTGTTTCCAGATACACAGAGAGGAGTGATTCTTTGTCCTCAGAAATATGTTTTTCTTATGGTTATGTCCCCTAAAATGTCTGACCTGGGGCTGGGTGATGTCGCCAAAAATGTTGTCATGTTAAAAATTTTCATCAGTTAGTCAATATCAATTATTTTTTAACAAAAAAAGTCAAATCGTTATTTTTCAAAGGTGAACGTTGAAGAAACCAGACTTTTAATTGTGGTTTAAACTATTTTTTATTGTCACAAAATGACCAACACTTTCCAGCAGCAGAAAGCAGATTAAGAACTGTTATTATCAAAAATAATGTCAATAAGTCGACATTAAATAGACAAAGAAATCTTAATTCTGGTCCACAGCACATTTTTTTAGACACTGTTTTAGCTGACAGTGTAAACATTACAAATGTCAGCTGTGGTCAGTATTTTTTAAGTTTCACAGTATGTCATTTCTACCATCTGTCAGTAAAAACAACAACAATAGACTGACTTTGGTGAAAATACGTGCTGAGTCTGTTTTTGCTGCAGGAGGACAGCAGTCACGTGAAGTCGCACAGAGGAGATCGTACCAGGCAGGAAGTCAAGCAGTGGTGCATCGGGTCAGTTTTCAAAATAAAACGCCTTGCACGGACTCGGGATCATGTTTGACTTAACTAACTTTCCATCAGCCGTATCTGCTCGATGTCCGTCCAGCAGGCCGCCGTTTTCTGTCCAGCAGGAGAATTAATGCTCCTGCTAACAGCCACTGCACATGAAATAGACAGAAAGTAGATAATTATTAACAACAGCACTGTATTTTTAACAAAAACACAGTTTCAATCCCCCACATATCTATTTAATTTTTAATTTAATTACTAGATATTAACCTGTATAATTAATTAATTGAGATGGGTGTGTTTTTACCTAAAACAGCCACAAATCTTCAGTCCTTTCTAGGTTGAACTGGATATTTTTATACTGATCTGTAGACATATCGAGATGTCTCTTTGATTTGATGGCTGTTTTGACTGATACATGGCCAAAATTATTTAATCTGCTTGGTTCCTGGCTGGACTGAAGGCTGCAGCACAACAAAGTGGGTAAAAACATCAAGAAACAGAATTATATATGTCGCCTGCTCGGCCACAAAAATCAGTGGAAAATGACCACAAAATCCAGAAAAATGACGAAATACGATGCTAACGCTTAATAGGAATTCCCATCAGTAAGCTAGTGCAAATTAGCGTCGTGATCACTTTTATTTTAGAAACAATCCATTTTACTTCACATGCGTGACATAAAATTACATGTTCTCGTACGTATCTTCTTTCCGGTCTGTGGAAACGAATTAATAGCTGCTGACTGACTTCATATTGCCAGCTCTGTTAAAACGACTCCTGTCAACTCTTTTTCCCCGATCGTCCAAGTCACGAGATGAATCGTGAAACTGACTCTTATCCTGCGGAAATCCCACGGGAATCACGTGACCCACAGGTTTCCAGAAAAAATGTCAGCCTCTTCTAACCTGTTGGGAGTGTCATCCCTCCTGTTGCACAATGCAGTGGATCGATTTGAAGCCGCTTTGACTGTAAAAAAAGATTGAATATCGAATTGGCTCATTCCTCCTGAGAACTTCAGCCCGTCTCATGTTTTTAAAAAAAATCTGCAAAACACACAGAAAGTTATATATATGACGCCAAGATCTACAAATAATTATATAAATGTTAAAAAAAGGATTGATGTTAAAGTTTGTGAGAAAATAATCTTTGTAAAGTGACTTCACTGAATTCATTACAAACTCTCCAAACCGTCTCCTCCTGCTGCCAAAGTTATTTTCATATAATAACTATTTTCTGCTGCCACTGTTTCAGCGAGTTTTCCCTCTGAAGCTCCGTCTTATTCTGCCACAGAGTATCGTTCAGCCGAGGCCGCGCTCTCCTCCTCATTACAGCCACTCATAAGGTCAGTCAGACCCTCCAGAACAATATGGAGACAGAAAGACAGATGGGGAGAGACGGACAATGACTCAAATAGACAGACAGAGCCGTGTCAAAACCGAAAGCTGCAGCTTCGCCGTTCGGGCAAGAGGAACTATAAATGGGCCTCTTAATTAAGGTCCCTCAGCCCCACACATGTCGCCAAAGGCTGTTTCTGCTACTCACATCCAGCTAATGTGGTTTTATAAGGGCCTGGAGGAGGACACACAGGGACAGAGGAGACAGAGAGACAGAAGAGACAGACAGAGAGACAGGCAGTGAAAGCGACAGAGAGTCCTGATGGGCGCTCAAAATTGGGAATATTCCAAAATAATACATTTGTAATAATGCTGACAGAAAAGTGGTTTCATGTATCACAAGCTTCAGAGTACACAATGGCATTGCTCCACGAGACCATAATAGAAACAACATTAACCCCTTAAAACCTGGATCAACATCACTTTTCTTGGGCAGCATTCAGACGTCTTTTACAAGTATTTAAAACTTTGAACCATGAGATAACTGGAACATTTTTTTTCCAAATACAGGTGAAAAAGTCAATGAGCAACTTGGCAAGAAATATTCCATGAATTGCAAGAAATTAGTAGATTTCAAGAAATATTTTTAAAGTGCTAGGAAAAAAGAGAAAGCTAGGGAAAAATTATACTTTCGTTCTATTTCTATTATAATCATAACTTATGGAAAATTATGTTGTAGAACTATTTTAATTTTTAAACACTTTTTACAGGTCATTTATTTGTTTAATTTTAGTTTTATTTATTATTTATTATTATTTTAAAGTAGTAATTGTCAGAACAAAGTATAAAAGGAACTTGGCAAGAAATGTTCCGCAAATTGCAAGAATTTCATAGACTTTGATCATTTTTTTAAAAAGCAAGGGTAAAATTTACAATAATTTAAAATTATATTTATTTTCTGTAGCTAATTTTCAGACAAAAATTCCTCGTCACCCTCTGTTAATTATTTACATTTTGCAGGATACCAAGTTGTGAATCATTTATTTGCCCGGGCTTCAAAGGGTTATACTTACAAAATTACACAAAATTATTACACAAAATTACAATGGTTGTTATAATTTTTAAAGTCTAGGTGAAGTAAAAATAAATATGTATAATGAGAGTTCCACCAGAGAAAAATGTTTTAATAATCACTAAATTTGAATTACTAAAAACATCGGCATGTATATAAAAGTAGGTTTCAATATTATGAAGAACTGAGCAGCGTTCTCTGCTCTGAAGGAGATGAAGATATGAAGAGGTCATAGTCTAACATGATATTATATATTAATGTCCTTACATTCACCTGCTGTGTGTGAGCAGCGAGTTTTCTACGTTCCACGAGTTCTCTTAGGTTTTCGGTCTAATAAATACATGAATTAACATCTCGGTAAACTGTTTGAAATCTGAGCGTATTGGCTCCATTTCTTTCAAAAACATGGGAAGAAGGCAATGAACAACTTAAGAAGAAATGACCCAAAAATGAGAAAAGAAAAATGAAAAGTACAAGAAAATTACCTAAAATTTAAGACGAAAAAGTAAATTTAAAAAAAAGGCAAAAACGAAAAAACAAGGAAATGATCCGGAAAAAAAGGGAAAAAAATCAGGAAAAATTAAGAAAATTAGGAAATGCAGTGTCGGATGTTTTGTTTGTGTGAGCGGTCCTGGAGAAAGCTGCTAGCAGCAACGCCACAGGCAAACCAATCGGCAGTAGTCAAATGTAAAGGTGATAGTTGTCAGTGTTATATTTACAGCTTGCTAAAAATGAATCCAAATAATCTGCACGGACTCGGTGTTGACCCTGAACGCTCTCCTCTCTCGCTTGTAAGATGAATTCTAGTCTGAAGTAGTCCGAATATTGGCCAAGCAGCATGTAGGCCACCCGGGCAGTGACAGCAGCGTGCTGAAAGGCTTTGGAGAGTTGAAATGCATTAAGAGACGCACACGTCTGAACGGCTGCTGCCGAGCACTCAGCACAGAACGATGCGACTGTCACGGGAGCTGACGGATGAGCCGTACGCATCAAAATGCCGATGAGAGAAATGTTTACCGTGAATAGATAACAGATGTGATTGTGAATTATTTATTTCAATAATGTCTTCCATTTCTGTAATGCCACTGCTGACGGCAGCAGGCGGCAGATCGAGCCGGAGACGTACAGACAGAGAGAGAGGGACATGTGCTGTCAGCTGTAGACGTGCCATTGTCACTCCTAATAAACCATGGCAGCCTGGTGACTAATTAGCCATAATTTTGCTCATCGGGGCTTTGAGAAATGTTTGAAAATCTCGCCCGAGTCACAGTCTAGTTCCGCCAGGAGGAATGTCACAGCCAGGCTGGGGCTAAGCGACGCTGGCACGGCATCAAGAGACGCTGGCATGTGTCGACGAAAAACTCTCTGAATGGCCCCCAGCTCCGCGAGAACTCAACAGCGGTTGGAGAAAACTTGAGCGAGAACATGAGTCTGTCTTTGGCTGCAAGTTTCCCCCCACCCCTCCTCCTCTGACCTTGTAACGAGACGATGTGAATGCTCTCCGAGGACGTCTCGGGGACCGACTACGTGCAGGAGGAAGGAATGCAAAGGTTATCGCTCTGCAGCACACGTCAGTTACATCTTTTGAAATCAGCAGGAGGAGATAATGACGTGCGTCTGTGAGAGCAAAATAAACCCATTTCGCAGATGGTTTTCAAGTTCAGATTTGTGGTCCGTATCTGTGCTGGTTTTGCAATCAAAATATCACTGGCGACAGTACGAAATGCAGTTCAAGATTTAAAGCTGTCAATAAGCACTTTGGGACTAAACTAAATATCTCTAGAGAACAGAGCTGATATTGGTAACAGCGGGAGAATATTTAGGGAGCGGTTATATATCACCAGGATGTGTCAGTATATCAACATTTCACAATGTTTGTGGCATTTAAATGTCACTGATGCCCTCAATGAATTACAGATGGAGTAAACATCTATTTTAGCCCACTTGTTGCTGTGCAGTGTTGTTGCCTCAGTCAGGGACTTAGGTTCTCATTTTACGAAACCAGAGCATGGCTGAAAACTGGGCGTGTGGTTATTTCCGCCCAAAGCTCTGCATGTATCAGTGTGACGATGAGTGGACGTCTCAACTCGTGTGTACAAGGTGGAGACAGAGTGGACTGGTGGCAGATGTAATGTTTTTGGGGGCCCGGGGCCACAAGCACATGAGCTTATTTTCAGCCTTTCTCTAACTGTGAATGTTGGCAGGTTGTTGGCAGCTATAGGAGAAGTAGGCCGACTCAAATGTTTTAATTCCTGAGAAGCTGAAGTCAGAGTCCTGCAGTCAGGAGAGGTTGGACTATTATCAGCACAGTGTGCTTGAATTTACCTGAAGTTTGTTTCAGATGGAGCTTTTCATTTTTATATAATGCTGGAAAGTTTAATAAATAATAATAAATCATATGTTTATTACACTCCAACACACCATGGTCACATGACACTGTGTCAGTGAACTATGAGGACAAAAAACAAACCACAAAAAAAACCTTGACTTGACCATGTTTTGACTTGCTGTGAAGTATTTAAAACTACATGTTAATCATTTATAAATGCAACGCCGTCACATGGATATATGTGTGCTTTCTATCACAGCTTGAAGTCACCTGACTCTATGAGACTGACGGAAAGCCGAAAACTGCCACTCGCATAAATACTTCTTTGTAGCACTTCTCTCAGTTGTCATTTTTAATTTAAACTTTATTTTGGGAGAACCTCAACTTCTAAACACACATGGACGTTCTTAAAGTGCTGAATAATCTTCCTGTTGAGATCTTCTTTTTTTAACCTCATCCTGCGTCGTGCTCACTGAAGAGCACGTCTCTGATCTTTCCTTCACCTGTTCTGTTGCCTTCATCCCATTAGTGTCAGACTCTGCTCCTGCAGTGGGAGGCGACCTGAACACCTCTTTCATTAAGCATTGTGCCAAAATGGAGTGATCTTGACTCCATTTGTTAATATACCCCCTGTGTTCTGTATTTAAGTTTAAACACTGCCTGCAGCACGACATCGTGTAATTAGACTCACAGGTGAGGAGACATTGTGCAAGCTTTGCAAGACTTTGCCTAATTAAAATCTGGAGTTTTCCCAATTAAGAAGTACAACGTGCCAGTCTTGCAACTGCCGGTCCCCCAGAGTCACCAGCACGGTTATTCAGATATATGGCTTCATTCACGTTATTAGATTTGAGAGAAAGTGATTTCTTTTCCCTGTAACACTCATTAAATGCTGACGCAGGTAAAATTTCAAAGAAAAAGAGATTAAATTGGTATAATTTCAAACCTGAGAAGTGATGCACCTCCCACAGGTTCACCCTAATCTGTGTAACGCTTAACAGTGATCGACAGGATGCAGACGTTTCCTCAGGTGGATCGTCCCACTATTATAAAGAGAATAACAGGACAAAAAAGCAACAGCTATGGACATTTTGCAAATGTTTCTGCACCGTCTGAAAAATCTTAAAAATAAGTCATTCTGTGTAATGAGTTTGGGGAAGGTTGACTGAAAACACTGATGAAAAACAAACTCTGCATAAATCACAGGCAACCTATTTTCCTGTTCACAGCCGACCACTGGTTGGAGGACAAAATGAAGGCCGTGGATATTTCCGATGCTGCTTTACTCACTGTGTTTTGTCTGCTCAGTTGTGTCCCTGCAGTCCAAAATTACCAGATTAACCCTTCGGGCCAGCTTTAATATTACACACACGTATCGCTCTGCTCACAAAATGTGCTTTTCAAACTCAAGATTTAAAAAATATTATACATTGATATTATTTTCTACTTTAATTGAGCTATTTTTCAAACCAACATCAGTCCTAATCATAAATGTCAAATAATTATAATTTTTTTTAGAATTTTAACCCTTTATATGCCAGGTTTTGTCATGATGCCACTATGTTTATAGATAAAAACAAAACAAAACACAATTTTTTAAAAATTTATTATACTACATGTTGAGTGTCAAATACTCCCACTCAAAGGAAAAGAATTAAGAGGAAAAGAAGTTTTCCTCGAAGATTTTTAATCGTAAAATTACTCGATTAACTTAGTATTGAGGGTTTTTTAAATTTTTTAAATTTTTTTATTTTCTATACACTACATGTAAAGTTTTTTTTTTTTGCTGGGTCATTTCTAGTTGCTCGTGGCCTTCTTTTCATGTTTTTTAAATAAATCAAGCTAAATTGCTGCAGAGTTAACTAAAAGTGTGCAGCACAGTCCTTTTTCTCTGTTTTCCTGGTCATGTTGCATCAATTTCAAAAGAATTTGCGTGTTTCTGCTGCAGAGACAGACCAGTTTTATTTAAAAGACCGTCTTTCATCTGTGAAATACTTTCTTTTAAATTCTAAACAGAATTTATTGCTTAAAAATGTGAAGAAAACTGTAACTGATGGAGCGGTATCTCTGCCTCTCTGAATCATGTGTGTTGAATGCTGGTGTTTGCCAAGATGAATATTTTGCAAAACAGCTATTTACTGCTACTGTTTTCCAAGTGCTCGCTGCAGGATTCCTGATATAACCCAGCCTTAACCCCGAAACGCAAAAACATCAAAAGGAGCGTTCCTACTGAAACCCACTATTATGGAAATAGTGAAACCTTACTGTATTTGTATTACTTCTGTATCTACACTTTGCATAAGGGCAGAAGTTGTGCATCGCTTCATGCTTTGCGTACAATCTGGCGTCCATATGGAAACATCAATCACGTCACAGTTAAACCCATTAACACAGATGATATGCATTCAGAAAATGTGCGCTACTGTTTCCAAGTGTTTCTGTGTGTTTAACGATAGGCAGTGTGTGTGTATGTGTGGTCGTTGCTCTGAGTTTTGTGTTTATTTTTCTCACCCTGGTTTATGCACCACCCACAGAGATCATAACAGTTATTTACATACTGTTTGCTCTCTCAATGTCAGACAACTCTCAGCATCCTTTTCTTGCCTAATCAGTGAGCGGAGCATCAGAGGCATACAGACCTTACGCAGGGCGAGGCCTCCGCTGTACCAGCCAATACAGAAGTCTGTCGTAACTTGTTTATTTGACTCTCCACCACCTGTGTAGTGGGAGATGAACAGAACGCTTTACACCATAAAACCACAAAGTACAGCTTCAGAAATAATCTGTCTTTGATTATAAACATTGGGCCTCATGCAAGAAATGTAAAAAAAAAATTCCTATTTTTGCAAATGCAAGTGCTGCTGGAACAACAATTCGATTAATTCAAATATAATTGGCAAATATGTTTGCAGTTGTGTAAGTCATTTTCCAGCTTGTCATATATATATGTAGGAAGACTTTTTGGTTTTCATTTTAATTATTTTGATTTATGAAATGTATTTATGTGTTTTTTGCGTGCATACTTTTACTTTTGAAACTTTTTTAAGTTTATTTAACAGAACGTCAGTTTCACTCCTGCAGAAGTTCATCTTCTTTCAGGCGGTTTGTGGTGTCGAGTCTTTTTGGAGTCTTTGCACACAGCACAAAACCTGCCCTTATATAGGTTTAGGTGGCGTTACCTGTGCTAACAGGTGACTTATGATCAGTGGGATTTATCATTGAGCTCACCTGGTCAGACTTGGATTGCTAAGAACATTTGGTGCAACTAAAACTGACTTCTCTTATGTTTTCTCTTACCAGAAATTTAAGAGAAAATATGGAGAAATGAGGCCCCTTGATACTGAATAGCAAAGTTATGTCCATTTATTATGTTTGGTGAAATTATTTTTTTTAAAGTTTCAGTGTATCAGTGTGCTTTTGAGATTAGAGATTCATTTGACCCTCCAAACAAGGTTATAAATTTAAGATAAATTTAGCTGCAGCTACTAACATCATGATACAATATGTACTGCACAGGGTTTGTATTGAAACAAGCGCATTAATGAGGACATATATGTTTTTGTTTACACATGCATGTTGTGTCAAGCGTAAGCAAAGTTTTTTTAACGTCTGTTTATTTGTTTTTTAACTATCAAACAGGAATGATTGAAAATATAATTATATAAAATGCTACAGAATTGTGAGGAGTTCACACATACAGACACAACTCGTAACGTGATATGAAATATGCAGTATAAATGCTGCTGTACATGTTAATTACTGACACCACACTTAACCTGGCAGCAACAGTATAAAGTTGGGAGGATTATTACAGACTCGCTTCTACATAATCAATAAAGGGTTGCCAAGTCTTATTAAATTTGTCAGCAGAGCCTTGTGAAATACATTTATTTATTTTTCAAGTTTAAGGTGCTGCATAACATCTCTCATCAACATAATGTAGGTGGGAGGTTGAGCCTGTTTCCAGTTCAATGAAATCGATCTACGTGCTTAAAGGGTTATAAACCTCGCCACAGTTGAAAAGAGTCTTTAAGAGGAAAGTCCTCTCTCAGTGCCCCGAATACAGCCAGCAGTGGATCAGGTTCTGCCCTGTGCCCCGAAATATCAGACAGTTTTAAATGTCAGTCCCGAAAAAAGTAGACAGTTTACACAACAGTCACACAAAGGATCTTTGTCAGGATGCATTTTGGAAAGCTTGACAAGCGTAAGCAAAGTGTAAGCAGGTGTAAATGCAGGTATTGGATTTGAGTCACTTTTAAGAGTAGATGTAAGCAAGCGGTCAAAGAATTCGGATATAGGCAACAAATCAGAATAGGGCATCAAGACTTGTGTGAATCCAGCCTCAGAGTTTTCTTTTGTTCATTTTTCATTTCTTTTCAAAGTGTGTCGATATACTTTGTACAGCTCCTCACACCGTCCATGAACACATCATTGTACGACTTCATTTCCCACAGTTCTTGCCAAAGATGCTCTCTGGCTGCGTGCAGATGTTGTGTTTTTAATCCACAGATTTAGGCGCTCACTTCTCACCTACATTTTACATCGTCTTTGAAACTTTTTTTTTGGCTCTATGTGTCTCTTTTTCTTACTTTTTAAAAAATCTTTCTGGGCCTCCTGCCCGTTCGCCTCACTTCACTCCTCCTCTCCTCTCCTCTCCTCTCATTCACCAAAGTGTTCAACAGTCTGCCGAAAAAAAAAATCTTTAATTAAGTTTACTGCTCTGGAGACTTATCCTCTCTCATCTCCCTCTCATCTTGTCTTCTCTTTCCCCCGTGCAGCTCTCTCAATAATGTTTTTCTCTCTCTCCTCTCATTAACAGTATCACACCCTCTCTCTCTCTCTCTCCTCCGTCTCTCCTCTTCTGCGTCTCTCTCCATCCCACTCACATTCTCATCAGGCAACTGGAGGCATTCTTCGTCTCCGCTCCCACTTTCTCCTCGTCTGCTCTGCAGCTCTCGTGTTCCCCGGGCTCTGATTGGCACGCAGCAGATGTTAAACAGCTGTTACAGAACTGATAGATTGCTCCGTTTTTGCTGTTCAGCCCCCGACCCCCGACTAACCTGCTGCCTGTCTGTCTATCTGTCTATCTGACAAACATTTTTTTTCTTACAGCAGAGCGGGACAGATCCCGACCCGCTGACCCTCTCTGTCTCGGCCTTTGTTGCTTCACGTACACACGCTCTCAGCTGTTACGGAGTTTTGATTTATGCTTCACATGGTGAACCGTTACGTTCCTGCTCTTGCATGTGCAGGCGGGCTTTGTTTGAGTCGTCTTTCAGGATGCAAACTTTAAAGTAAGTTTTTATATCAAAACACATCAGACACATGAAGCAGAATCAGAGTGGAGCCACATCCCTCTGTTTGTAACACTGTACATTAGGTACCATTTGATACGATTCACGATACTGGGTTCATCATGCATTTTTCTCCTATTGTTTTTCTCTTAAATACAAAATGAGATTACAGGTTTATGACTGAAAAATATTCTATTAACTATTTCAAACAAAAACAATAACACTATCAGTGAGCCCACACTCTCGACCTCTCGGTCTGATCCGACGTTCGCCGTAATACTGTGACTACAAGCAGAGCAGCGAGCCGCGGCACAACAATAAACCTCATCCGTCATCCCCTGATGCAGCTTTTCATCATGAGGCTGCCGGGCTGCCAGATATGTTGGAATCAAGTTAGAATGAGTGAACCTTTCACAGTTTACGTCATAATTACAGACAGCAGCACCGTTTGTCACAGAGCTTATGTGTACTTAAGAACTGACCCAATCGCGTCCTGGTACCAGTTAATACCGGCTGTCAGTACCCATCGCTAGTCTTCATCATCATCCACACAGCAGCAGTGGTAAGCAAGTTCTGTCAGTTAAAAATAGTAATCCAGGGTTGAAATCGAGTTGAAATCGGCGGGATAAGAGCCACTTTAATTGTGATGTGTTCAAGGTCGGCTCAGTAAAATGACTTTTAGGCAAAGTTAATAAAATGTCACTTCGATGTGTTCAAATATGAAACCAAGAAAAAGAAAATTTAGTTTTTGGTGAGAAACTTGAACAATACAGTTGTTTGGGTGAGAAATTTATTTCCCCAACAGCATAAATGGACATTAGAGATGAAACTCCTATCATGAGCTCTACACATCTACATAATTAAATCTACTGATGCCAAGAATTTTCAAATTTAATATTTGAATTAAAATACAATAATTTATTTCCTAATCACTAAAAACGACTGAAAGTGACAGTAACACAAGTTCTGTAAAAAATGTATTCTTGCCTTGTCTATCCACAAAATAATAGAAAAGTATTGATAGTGCTATCCTTTAGGACTCAGATCATTAAGGAGTCTCGATAATGGTATCAATATCAATAAAAATTGATAAATCCCTATCCCTAATTATTATTATTATTATTATTAAAATCTGTATTGAAATATCAGTCTTCTTTTGACTTTGAGTAAGAATGCAAATAAGTATTTCCCAAAATGTCAGACTGGTCCTCGTAAATGCACCTGGGCAGCACTTTAATTTGTAAAAACAAAGATGACTCCAGTAAAAACGGGTCCGCCTGTAAACAGCACACGACCAAACACGAACAACAAAGTTGTTGTTTGCTCACAGCGTGAGAGACACGATCAAAGTGTCCTCAGTCACATTTTGGCTGAAAGAAATGTTCGGACCACAGAGCGCTGAAGATGAAACTGCTGCTGGAGTGGTTTGATAAGTTCCTTTGGACTTTTGTTTTAATTTGACATATTTCTATTTAACTTTTTTTATTGAAGCTGAAGCTTATTTTCTCTAAAGGAACAGACTGCAAACTTTTAAGCCTGTAATTGGGTCGGTTATTGGGATTAAAAATATATTTGAAGAGTGTCTCACAACACACACAGCAGCATAGTATTGCCTCATTAACTCAGTCAGACTAATATAATTATAACTATAATTATTTCACAGTGTTTGTCTGTTTGTTGGTGCAGTTTGGCAGCAGCGATGTGGTTCTGGTTTGTCAGGATTTACTGCTGAGTCATCTGAAGGTGCCGTGGGTTTAATTTAAGGAAACAGCTGTGGTGGGAGGTGCCCATTTGATCTATACACCAAACTAATTACACACACACACACACACACACACACACACACAGACACAGACACAGACACACACACACACACACACACACACACAGACACAGACACACACACACACACACACACAGAAACTGGCATCCTAGATAGAGAAGATGGAAAAATGTGTATGATGCTGCGTTCATGTGATGTCGGAAGGTCGTAGTTTTCGAGTTGGGAAGTTGTTCTTCCAACTTGGTTGTGTTCATGAGCTTTGAGGTAAAGTTGGAAAATCATGGAAGATACAAAGAAGACGGGTTGCATTTTAATGTTGAGACAATCAACAAGATTTAGAATATATTATGTATTATATTTTAATATTTAATCTAGGTCATTCTGCATGCACAGCAGTTAACATTATTACTTTATTATTTAATGTAATGCTTCAGATTTAAGTGATTTTTCTTTGTTTTTTTTCTCCTTTTTGCCTGATCAGTTATACCTCTGCCATGCATGACTCACTGGGATGAATACCCAGTGTGTGCGTGTGTGTGTGTGTGCGTGTGCGTGTGCGTGTGTGTGCGTGTGTGTGTTGCGGGCTGGTTCAGTTGTGTTTAACAGTGAACCGACAGCAGTAACTGGTTTCATGAGGCGGCCCTTGCAGCTGCAGCTTCCCCCCCAGTCGCGGTTTTATATCGAACTGTAAAATCCGGAGCCCATATGTTCGCCTACATGACTGACTCTCCACTTGAGTGGTCAAGAGTAAAAAAAGGCAATTTGGAAAATCAGTTTCAACCTGTTTCTCGTTATTGCACTTGAGTCAAATGGTGCAGTGAAAAGTAAAATCCACTGAGCGTGAAATCTAACAGGATTGCTCCGTTGCTTTCCCCCATCATACATTCATCCTCTGCCTTCCTGTTGGCGGCTTTAGGGAGGCTGCTTCCTCTAATGTGGTTACCTAGTTAGTTAGTCAGTTAGTTTAATGGGGGGACGACCTCTCGAAGTCTCTGCTGGTTGCTTTGGAAAAGATACATCATGTTCATTTTTGAGCTTAGACGATAGAAAAACGTCTATTGTTTCATTTTATGCAACATCGTTTAATGTGTTTACGTTATCTGATAACACTTTGCGTCTTTGTGCGTGGCCGAGGGGCCGTTTGCACAGCGCATGGCACCAAGACAAACAAACATGGAGGAAAGACATACCAAACGTGAGTTTTTAGCAGAAGACACTGACACAGACCGGCCGACTCAAAACGGACCCAGAAGAGGGACTCCCTCTGTGGTTTGGACACAGTTTGGGTATGAAAAGTCACACACAGAACTGCCATGACTGCAAATACTATTAATATCTGAAGTGGAGAGCTGTAGAGCTCCAGATTGAGGCTATTTATGGTGCTCCTCCACTGTAGGCGACCAATTCGCCTCAATTCACGTCCGCCCTGCCCAACTGGTGGCTTGTATCCATCCAAAGTCCCCCGTCCCGTGTCTACCACAGAAAGATTCACATAAGTTATTTCCTTAATTTCTGCAGAGCTGTTCAGACAGTCGCTGGAGCTGCAGCCTGAGCGGCTGTTTTGATGTGAGATAACCAAACGGTGTTTTCAGACCGCTCCAACTTAACATAATTAATAGTCCCGGTCCGCCAGAGTCTGACTCATTGATGGGAAACACTGTATATAATTTTTTGCCGTCAATTGTTGACACTGTTTCCATGTTTTCTGCCAGTTCTGCTGCGCTGAAATATCACACAAATGTCACAACTCGGCAACTCGGGTATCATCGACATTTACCAGTTTCTCACTTACAATTACGACTTTGGAGGGCATAACTCCACACCTCCAGATTTTTGTAGTCCTGACTCCATACTCTGACTCAGGTTTCATAATTTTAGGACATTTATCAGACTTCTGGAGCCAAAAAGGTCCTTTTTTCACACCTAGAAACAGGCATTGCAGTGTTTACACACGACTCAATTAGCTGAAGGTTAAACTGAGTTAAAAGTGCGCTGAGCCCTGTGAGCTGCTCTGACCCTTTGTTCAAATATTTCTTTGAGGCCAATAATTAGTATTTTTAGAGATGTTATCTCTGTGGTTGAGGATTATCTTTAGCAGCTTTTCACCAAAGATCAAACACCAGAGCGTTATCTGAGCCTGTTGATTGATGTGCTTTCTAATTACCCAAAACAAAAAGGTCGACATCTTTTTATCAGCGCCAGATTTTTACATTTTGATAAATCATTTCACTCTCACTTCTGTGGCTTTATTTTATCGCGCTAACCGGACCAAAGCGCAGAGATAACTTTTGCTTTTAACAGAACAGATCAGAAACATCAACATGCAGATAGTCAGTAGGTTTAACCCTTAAGGCCCACTTTAATATCACACACACACTCGTATCGCTCAGTGCACAAACTGCACTTTTCAAAATCAGGCTTTAAAAAATATTATACATTAATATGATTTTCTACTTTCACTTGGTCATTTTTTAACTGACATCAGTCCTAATCATAATGATCAGATATTCTTTAATTGTTGCAGAATTTTTACCTTTTAAAAGCCAAATTTTGTCATGTTTTACTATGTTTTTAGATGACAAGAACCATCAAAAAAAATCTTATTTTCAATACAGTACATACACATACACAAGTAGATTTAATGATCCCAGTCTGGGATATGTCAGTGTGTGAGTGTAGCTGCTGACAGTCTGGGATATGTCAGTGTGTGAGTGTAGCTGCTGACAGTCTAGGATATGTCAGTGTGTGAGTGTAGCTGCTGACAGTCTGGGATATGTCGGTGTGTGAGTGTAGCTGCTGACAGTCTGGGATATGTCGGTGTGTGAGTGTAGCTGCTGACAGTCTGGGATATGTCAGTGTGTGAGTGTAGCTGCTGACAGTCTGGGATATGTCAGTGATCAGCAGCTACATTGACTGTGACAGGTCACCTAGTGGAAATAGCATGTATTTCCTCCATATGCCAAATATGGTCAAAATGACCTCATCAGGTGGAAAATAGTCAAAATGACAAATTCAGAGTCAAAAGCCCAGAATGACACCCAGAAATAATACAAGTCCTGTTTTTCTGCTCTGATGGCTGTGGCTAGTGGAAATAGCATGTATTTCCTCCATATGCCAAATATGGTCAAAATGACCTCATCAGGTGGAAAATAGTCAAAATGACAAATTCAGAGTCAAAAGCCCAGAATGACACCCAGAAATAATACAAGTCCTGTTTTTCTGCTCTGATGGCTGTGGGATCAAAAATGTCAGTTTGAATGGGTTTCAATGGAGCATTTTTGGACCTGAACAGTCTGAATGTAACTATTTAGTTTCCACAGTGTATTTTAGACTTATTGTAGGAGCTGAGCTGCAAATTCACTGATTACACTCAGATACACAATCTGGACTACATTTAGGACACATGCATCAACACACACACAATTATCAAAAAATTAAGAATGAAAAAACCCTAAAATTGTTGTTGTTGCTAATTTGCTGAGTAAACTGTAAAAAACTAACATGCTGCTTATGCTTTTGTCAAATGGTTTGCCGTTTTTTTCTTTTTCGTCTGTCCTTATCCACCACATCTTTTACAGTTACTGATTTTTGATTCCTTTAAAAGAAAAATCTCGGTCCTCTCTTCTCTCTGAACTTATCTGCTGTTTTTTTCGTCTTTGCTTTCTTTCCCTGTTCTGCCCCATCGCTCCCTTTACTCGGTCCGTGTTTGTTGACAGACTGTCTCCTGGTCATGGCATCCGTTGATTTGAAAGGGGGCAGAAAAAGACGGAGCGGAAAATCTTTTACAGCCTCGCCGATTCTCCTTGATAGACGTAGCATCTGGAGGCCGAGGGGGACAGAGATGGAGAGGGAGAGATTTCACTGAGGTCCTTCGCCCACTGAGTAAACACACTGTGTCTCTCAGATCTGCTTTACTGCTTCACAGGAACAAGCTCACTTCCCCTCAAGTCATCTCTGTGCTGTGCAGCATCGCACTCCTGAACCGTACAAGTTATTTCACTTATCGTTCGGGTCACTCTGGAAACCCGCACCAGCGCGGACATGTCCTACAGCCCGCTCCTAAATATTTAAACCAAAATTAATGTTATGATATCTTCATATGTCACTCAGGAGTAAAAGGAACCTTTAAGCTTGACAGAAATAGTGATTTGATGTATATTGTGAGATATCGAGTGATATAAAAAAAAAAGTCATGACAGGACCTTATTCCATATCTCCTAGCCCTATTTATGGGTGTCATTTTGGGCTTTTGCCTCGGAAGTTGTCATTTTTACTAGTTTTTTGTACTATTTTCTACCTGATGACATCATTTTTATCATATTTGGAATATCAAATTACATGCTATTTCCACTAGATGCACTGTCAAAATCAACTTTTCTGCTAATCATTGACATATCCCAGGCTTTGATAACCCCCCCAAAGAAAGATCAACTTAGTATGTATTATATTGAAAATATATTGGAAAATATATATATATATATATATATATATATATATATATATATATATATATATATATATATATATATATATATGTATGTATGTATTATGTTTCTTTTTTCCATCTAAAATATCTTTAAGTTAAATTTCTGAAAATGTATGAATATTTTGTATGTAGTATTAGGACTGATGTTGGTTAAAAAATAAACTAAATGAAAGAAGAAAATAACATTGATGTTGAAAGTGCATATTGTGCACAGAGTGATACGAGTGTCCTGAGGGTTTAACACTCTGAGACAATGAATTGAAATATCAGAATTCTTCATTCAGGTGTTTTTTTCCTTCCTTGAACAGAGCGTATGGAAACAAATGTACGCTTCAGCCGCTGCTGCGCTGCAGTGTTTGTGCCGCAGCAGAGGATGGATCTCTTTAACAACATCCTGCCTTTACAAATGTTTGCAGAAGCATTTTGTCGCCTGCAGTTTTGTTCATTGTGAATTGAGGACATCTCAGATGTGTTAGTTTTGCAGTGTCTCTTTACACGTAAGTACGGCGGTTCACAGGGAGGCCACGGCTGCATAATCACTTCGTATGACAGCTCTGACAAAAAGCTGCGAGCGTTTTCTCGTTCACGTCAGTGCCAGGTTAAACAAAAAACAGCACGTCCTCTGGGGACTTTTAGCACATGACTGCAACATCTATTCAATAACCTGAAAAACTATGCAACAGATTAAAGACCAGCAGGCGCACACAGGGGAGGTAAAACACACTCATGTAGTGTGTTTATCTGATGAAGGTCAGAAATACAAAAACACGGTTATAGATGAGGAAGTGGCCATGATGTGCACAATGGGCCTCATGCAAGAAACAATTTCCTAGCAGATTTTCTCTTATTTTTTCTCCCATCCACAATTTGTTCTTATTTTGTTAGTACCCATTGATTTTTGGGATTCACCAGTTATTTTTCATTTTACAAATGGCAGAGAGCACTCGTAAAGATAACAGAAAAACATCCTGTTTTCAAAGTCTACAAACTGTTTCCCAGCGCAAGGGGAAAAAAAAGGGACATTTAAATTAAATGCATGAATATCATTTAATCAAAATTAAATAATATTTCAGAGTAATTATAATGACTGGATTATTATAATTCAGGGCTCAAGAGAAAGTACTATTATAATGGTGCATTGATCCAAATTACAGTAATTTCAGTCACTGTGCGTCCCTCTGCTGACCACAGCTGGTATGTAACTCAGTACATGTACTGAAGTACTGCACTAAAACGAAACTTGAGGTTATTTTTACATTACTTAAGTATTTTTGTCTTGTGCCGCTTAGCACTTCTACTTCACTACACTTCAGATGAATATATTGTAATGTATTTTTACTCCACTACTATTATTAGATAAATATTTCACATATCAAGATTTACGTGAACAGACCAAAAATATGAAAATATGCAAGTGCTTAAAAAATGAGCAGATGAATAAAATATGTATATATACATACATATATACATACACACACACACACACACACACACACACACACACACACACATAAATTGGCAACTATTTAGAAAGTATAGTGTAATTTAAGTATAATTAAAAGTTATTTTTCATGCAAAAAACATTTCATGGTTTCTGCTTCTCATACCTATAGTATGTATGACAAAGGAAATTAGTATTTTATACTGTTAAATTATGTAAATGTAATCATACATTCATACAATTAATCATGATTGCATTTACATAATTTATTCATAACAGTATAAAATACTATTTTTCTTTGTCAATGTAGGAGGATTTGCTGTTTTTCCTCTTACGTATTTTAATTATTTTGATTTATCAAATTAATTTAAAATTCATGTGTACTTTTAATACTTAAATACATTTCCCCGAAATCACATTTAATTTTTAAAAAAAAGTTTATTTAGCAGTACGTCAGTTTCAGTCCTGCAGAAGTTCTTCTTCCCTCAGCCTTTTTTGGTGTCAAGTCTTTTTGGAGTCTTTATAAACGGTGTGAAACCTGTCCTTGTATCGTGTTTAGGGGACGTTACCTGTGCTGACAGGTGACTTTTGATCAGTGGGATTCGTTATTGAGGTCACCTGGTCAGAGCAGATTTGGGTGGTTCAGAGCGTTTGGTGCATCTGGAGTTGGCTTCTCTTATATTTTCTGTAAGATAAATTTAAGGGAATGTTGCTGTGTGAGGCTTGTTGAGTGTTAACGTACGTAGCTCATAACGGTGCACTGACACCAGGCTCGCAAACATTACTGAGACCAGCAACAGATATCTTCATCACATCATCATCATCAGCTCATGTGTTTTTAACTTCACCTGTTGAAAATCCAGTGCGTCAGAAACCCTGCCGTAAATTTTGGAGAAGTTACAGATTGAATTGCCACAGTGCTCTCAACACAACGAGCTGCTTTTGTGGTAATTTTTCTGCTGTCAGAGATACAGAATCTCAGGAGGAGGCGAACCGCTGTTTTATCTCAAACTTATTCAGCAGCAGCGGGCAAACAGTGCATAAAATAAAGTCACAGCTGAAGAAACAATGTAAAACTGATGATGAGCGCAGATAAAAACAACAACACCCAAAGTTAAGGAAAACAGAAGGGACAGACTCAGACATTTAAGGGGAAACATGCAGTACAGTCTTCATTTGGAGCCACGGCTCTCAACAACTAATATCTATCTATAAATGAGTTCATAAAATGACATCCAAGATTTAACCAACCAAATAAAGGACGGAATCAACAAAGTGAGTTTCAGAGGGACACGCTTCAACCACAGGACAGGTCTTCTTTATCCACAGCTGCTGTAACAAATGTGACGTTAAGCACGTGGATCATCCTTCAAACACAGACCCTGTTTTTGTGAGCCGTGTTGTGAGTGTGCGTTTCTTAGCCGTCACAAAGAATAATTTTTCTGTGTTTTGACTTTGAGCTAAACTCTGTGAACTCTGCTTCAGTTTTCACCTCCTCTCCTGCTTCAGACAGACGGCTGTAATGAAGTTTGATTTGTCTCGTTTTAAAATAACAGTCTGACCACCAGCACGTGAATTTGATAAAAATGCTTGAGTGTACATGCTTGTGTGTGTATTAATTACCTGCTGCATAAGGAGGACGAGAAGTGAAGAGATAAATTAAAAAAACATTGGAACAAACGAATGAGCTCAGAAATAAATAAATAAAATAAAAAAGAAATGCTAAAATAAAAATGGAAAAATAAGGTTGCAAGTCGCAAGCACTTTCTTTAATCGATTATTGGTAAATTAATTAATCATTGTTTTGAAAAAAAAAACAACCCAAAATGTATTCTTCTATTTCTTATTTGAATTAGCTAGTACTTATTTATTTATTTATTCATGAATTTATGGGTTTATTTCCATATTCATTTATTTATTTTTTCGTGCAGTTATCCAATGTCATTTATTCATGCATGCATTTATTCAATTTATATTTTATTCAATATATTTATTTATTAATCCGTTTTTATTTATGTATTTATTTATACATACATACATTCATTCATTTATTTATATGCATATCTATTTCTCTGTGATTATATATATATTTAGTTTTTTTTTACATAATTATTTATTGCTGTATTTGTCCTCTTCATTTTTTTTGCTCAAATCATTTTTTACATGTATTTATTTTTAAGTGCCTTTCAAAACATGATTCACATGGTTGAACCCACATTTGAAACAATGACAATTTAGGGAACTAAAATTAAGTTATTAAAAAAACAAAAACAAAGACAAAAGAACCCCAGCAATAAAAACAGCTAACAGACCTAAAGATTTATTTATTTATTTATTCTGATTTTTTTTTTGTATTCACTTATTTATTGATGATTTTTTTATTGTCCTCTGCACTCAAAGGCTGAGAATGAAACAGTGAAAACATTGAATTACGACTTTCTATTTGTTTTTCTTTGGTGGCTAAAATAAAACTGAAGCTGATAATCTGGTGTATTTGTCACTGGAAGAGTGAGTGATCCACTCCCACCGCTTCACATTTGTGCTGTAAATCATTTTGTCAGCGTATGCGTCACTTTTTATGAAATGCCAGATTTCTCAGTCCATATTTTTCTTTTTCACAGTTTGATAAGTGATGTGTGTGTGTGAAGTGAAACAGCTGCAGCAGCGGCCGAGCAGCTCGAGAAATCCCGCCGCAGACCGCGGCTCTCGGTCCGACTGCGCCGAGAGATGATTAGCCGTTGAAGCGGCCGGCTCATCTCCGCCTAATGGCGTGTTTGTACTGACCCTCTCCTTGACCTGTTGTTGTTAACCAGCTCCTCGGGGGGAGGCGGCATTCAGCTGCACATCCTGGTTTTGTAGTGCATTCTCCTTCACGCAAATCCAATTTCCCTCCACAGAGATAATGAGTCCGCTCATATCGTTTATATCCGTCACTTCTTCTTCAGGGACCGTTCATTTCTTTTATCTGACCTCCCTTTTTAAAATCTCAGTCAGTACGTTTACATGATGTTCGAAAAAGTGGAATTATTGTGTAAGTCCGACTAAAACTGGACTTTGAAATACATGTGTGCATGGTAGTCCGACTGAAATCAGACTAAATCAAATTTCTCAAAGTTGCACTAACACACCCAGATAATTTGTCTGGAGGTCGAGCTACTCCGTCACGTAAATACCTCAGTCGGACTTTAACCTGACTCGCTGTTCTGCACGTGCTCCTAGTTGCGTGCCCGCCTCCTTTGTTGATTAGGTATAAGGACTGTTTGTTATTAATGGGGGAGGAAGGGGTGCTCCAAAATGGGTCAGGCATTTAAAAAAAAATGTAAGCACTGAGGAGGGACTTGTGTTTTTACTTTTTGCTGAGGTGAGCGACACACAGCTCGAAAAAGTCATATTTTATTTTTATTTGAAATGAAAAATTCACACCCCAGCCACGCCCTCCTCTGATAATAAAGTACAGTCCCACAACAACGGCACAAAGTGATGTCCTGCTGTAGACATGGCCGCAGCAAAACATATTTCAACCGCCTAAAAAAGTCAATATCAGTGACTGTATGTGAATCTTGTCTCTTCAGCTTCCACAGCAGCTGATGGAGGCAGCGGACGAGCAGCAGCTCCGCCGTTCAGTGGAGTAAATTGAGTGTTTTTCTCAGTGGAGTCTGGTATATACACGATATATATAGAAACACTTGAAACACACTGATATTGATAATTTTAGGTGGCTTCAAACTAATTTTGCTCAGCGCCGTTTGATGCTTTCTACTTCGAAGTTATTATGAATAAACAGCGGTGACTGTGATTTAGTCGATATATCATAGACTAGGGTTCGGCGATAAAGCAGTATCACAATGTTTTTAGGCTATATCACGATAAAATATATATCTTCATATTTTGAAACCTCCTCAACACTATTATGAACTATTCAAATACAAATTATTAAATAAACTACACCCACAAAAAAGAAACAACAACAGAAATGCAAAGATTTCAAAGTCTCACTGGTGCTCTGTGGTCGCAAAATGAGTCTGAGTAGTTTCTAACAGTTCATATATTTTCATGCCCAAACCACATAAACAGAATTATCCCCTCTTTGGGTACGAGCTCCTCTTTGTTTTCAGTCGACCGGTCGGTGTCAGTGTCTTGTGCTGAATCCCCTCTTTCACTATCACTTTCCAGCTCCTCCATGTTTGTTAGTTTTGGTGCCGTGCGTTGTGTAGACGCCCCCTCGGCCACGCGCACGGTCGCAAAGCATCATCAGGTTACATAAACGAAATAAACTGTATAGCATAATACGGAACGATAGACCTTTTTTGATCATCAGAAGATACATTTCGTCATATTACACAGCTCTGTTATAGACTGTGTAAAAATGATAGGTTTATAGCAGAGAAAGAGAGCAGATCTCCAGCTGCTCGGAGAGGAGTCGGACAAACTTCATTAAAAAATGGATCCTCCTCCGCTGCTTGTATACTGGAGCAAGGACAGGACTCGCATTAAACGATCTAATTCACCGTAGCTCCACTAAACTGTGCATGCAAACACACTGAGTGTGATAAAAGACCTTAAAAAACACCTTAAAATGTTGACCTGATCACAGATCCAGATAAAAGATCAGGATCACCAAAATCACTAAGATTCATCTTCAGGGGAACATGAATGATGAACCAAGTTTCATTAAAACCGACCCGATAGTTGCAGAGATATTCATTCTGAAGCAAAGTGGTGAATCAGCTGTCACACACAGCGATCCCTCGAGCCAGGTCGCGTTTCACTTTGCGTCGCAGCGTCCGTCTGTCGTCCTGTCTTCCCCAAAGTGACCCCGACTGTAACGGCTGACCCACATTTGTATCTGGTACTACTTCAGTTTCTCCGTCTCTCCAGTAATCTTCCCATCTTTCTTTTCTTATCGCATTCTCCTTTCTTTTTGTTCTGCTCTGTCTCATTTTGTCCTCTCCTCTCCGTTATCTTCTCGGTGACCCCAGAGGCCTGCGCGCTGAGCTAACTTGTCATGAATCATTTGGTCAGCGGCGACTAAACATCCCCTCTCTTCCTGTGGATCTCGTGGTCACCCGGCCTCTCTCTTCTCTCTACCTCTCCCCATCCATCTCTCTCTCGTTCTCCCGCCTCAGTATTTGTTTTTCTTTTTTGTGTTTATGATGCCATCGATCTTCCTCTCCTTCTCTTTTTGTCTTGGTTTTGTTTCTGCTACGATGTGCATCATTTACGACACCATAACACTTGCGCCACAGGAAGTACACCCTAACCACATAAAGAGGATTCAGCCATAACGTAAAATAAAATCCTTTTTTATTGCAGCGGAGTGGAGATGATGGGGGTGAGCGCGGAGAGAATCGCATCACATCAGCAGCTCAGAGTGATGATATCAGGGGGACTTTTTATTGGGCTGTTTGCTCGAGTCGCACATTAATCCGAGCTGCACTTTGTGTCACAGGAATCGTTCCTGACAGTCTAAAGTGACGGTTAATGAGAAAAGCAAACAAGTCATTACAGGCCCGTCTGACAGTCCGCCATTTTCTCTCAGCATTGAGAAATATCCACAGCCAGCGACGGGGAGCAGTTAGAAATCTTTAACCAACTGGGCCTTCGATGTTTGTTTGCTGAGTGCTCTGAAACAAACATGACGTAAACACGAGCAGACGTTATATTGACACTGAACTCATATATTGTGAGTAAAAGTGTTTGACGATGAGGAGGAGAGTGAGCAACAAAAAAATACATTCATCTCCAATGAACCTCATTTAATTACGAACAGTGTTTTCCTCTGTGGAAGAAACTTTTTGGTCATATTTCTCCCTCTTAACCACGATGGATGGAAAGTTTGTCCTCCGATTTTTAATGCATTTTCTATTTGCTTCTGCAGCCACAGTGAACTGCTTACTGATTCCCCTTTTTCACCAACACAACTGGTTCTAGTCCAGTTCCTGCACCTAATTTTTCATAGTAGAGCCAGGTAACATGGCTTTAAAATATTGCAATATTTTATGGCTGTATCGTCTTCCTCGATATATATATATATATATATTTAAATGTCCTTTTAACTAATGTTAATTAGTTAAATAAAAATAAATGAATAAACTGAAGTAACAAAGTAGAATAAAGTAGCTACTGCAATTACTGCAGTTAGACTGTTACCGCAGCGCCCTTAAACCTGATGATTTATTCTCATTAAGCCAGAAATAAACTAACAGCTTTCCAGTTCAGATATTAATAGTATTTGCAAATTGCAGTAGTGCTCTGTGGTCACAAAATGTGACTAAATAGTGATGGTCTGAAGCTCTGCAAAAGCCCTGCTCTGTGTGTGTGTCTGTGAGAGGCAGAGAGCTGCAGGAGAGAGAGGGAACCGAAACGTCAATTCATACTCGATGTTCGGGGTAGTAATTCTACACATCACACATGGAAAAAGCCACGATACCTCGAGGATATTCAATATATTGCCCACTTTTAATTTACGTGCATTAAAAGTTCTTTTTTTCACCACTGACAGGCTCAGATTGTTAATAAAAGTGTCTTTTAACACACAGAATGGACCCATTAGTCTTTCACATCAGCTACAATTATGTAACTGGATGTTTGGAGCTGCATGCACGAGATTATGAATTTCAGTGCAAAACACATGCAGCACCAATTCTACCGCCACCTTCTATGTGGGTGAATGCAAAAACTGTCTCACTGACTGTCTCTAATTTACAGAATAATCCACTGCATACAGTTTTCTGCTTGTCACACCCAGGCGTGTCAGCACATGCGCACACACCCACACACATACACACACACACACACACACACACACACATACATACATACACACGCAGACATGCACACACGCACACACATGCCTCTGCTCAATCAGACCAAAGCAGACCCAGGGATTTAGGGACCACCAAGATGCTACCTAGCTACCAGACACACACACACACACACACACACACACACACACACACAAAGGAGGACCACCAAAGTGTGAGCAGGTGGAGGGCTTTGCCAGATGGCAGCTCTTCTGTTCCACTGTTCTGCTCACACACACACACACACACACACACATACACACACACACACACACACACAGAGTCCTATCCACACACACACATACATACACACACTTGAACTGTAAAACACACCTCTCAAAACAACGTCTTCAATTCTCTCCGTTCACACACCTCAGCTATAAGCTTGTGGTCCACTTTTACAGCCACATCATGTCGTATTTCACCATCGTGTAGTTTTTTCTTTAAATACAGTTCATTCTGTGTGTTTGTCTCTGGTTTTTGTGAGTGAATATAGAGTAGCGTCTCAGCAGAAGTGTTCACAGATGAAGAATTGTTCCAGCGTAACAACCTTGGCACAGTTGAGAACAGCTGAAGTGTAAAGTACAGCAGGAGTGATAAATTGGCAGAGACGCATAAATGACAAATGTGCAAAAATCAGTTTGACAAATAGCCTTGGTAGCTTATGTTATTGTCAGCTCTCTCTCTCTCTCTGTGTGTGTGTGTGTGTGTGTGACAGAGAGGTTGGGGTGCAGTGAGTTGGTAGCTCAGGGAGTTTCCTGCTCCGTTGAATACAGAATTAATTGCCATAAAACCCAGTGTGTAAATGCTGTAAAGTTGTTTTCTGTACTTACATTATTATTTAAACTGATCACATGACTGAGGCCTTTCCATGCACAGACAGCTGATATCCTGCCCCCTGCTGGTCGGCTCAGTCACAGTGCGAAGTCGTCTCGGGTTTCTCTCTCGGCATGGAGCTCACTGGGATACTGACTTGTTCTTAGTGTCTGAGGTTGTGAGTTAAAGCCTCGTGTGATGCAGAATGCACATTTTAATGGCGAGTTGGTCATTGTCTTCGGATTTGTCTCCTGCTTGCTGCTAAAAATGTCCGTCCCTGACCCAGCGTTGTACAGCAGCGATAATTGTTGTTGGGTTAAGCTGGGCATACACTGTATGATTTTAGAAATGTTGTTTAGTTTAAGTTTTATTTTAGTTATTAATCCCAACTAATGCTGTACGAGTGCAGTTGGTTTATAGCTGAACAGCTTTCTGCTTCTGGCGATTTCATTTACGCTTCAAAACATACAAAAGTGGAGTTCACCTGTGAAGATTATTATGCTAAACAAAACATGTATCATAAACTTGTGTTCATCACAGAGCTTATTTTTGTTGACAATAATCGAAAATCCTATAATGTTTTGACGAGGGAACCAATGTGAAGCTAACTTCTGGTTAGCCTTCAAAAATACATAATCCCGTCACCACTCTATAAGCAACAATGTTAATAAGGCAGAAGCGTGCTGCCCAAGCCCCCAGGAAGTGCTCTGATACAAATTTTACATAGAGGTCAAAAGTGGAATTAGGAATTACACCGTTCGGGTTGGTCACATGATGCACGCGAGCCCAGAAAGACTTTTCCCCAATGACATACAGTACTACGCTGCTCAATGGGTCAGTAGACATTAGGGTATTTTGTATCCAGACTGTATCCAGACTTCCTGTAATACATCCATCGAGCTGCCTTGATAATCTGTGCAGTCCTGTGTGCCAAAATCTCCCAAGAAAAAGAGGCGCCGGCACATCTGGACTCACAGATGTCTTAGAAGACGTTGACAGTTTGACTAGTTCATTTTGCAGAGAGAACTGGAGGTCAGATACTACTGACCGGATACTACTACTTTTTCTGTGTAAAATTTGCATCCGTGCCTACTGTTGGTAACTAACCAACCCCCCCCTCCTTACACTGCACAGCAAACGATGCCCCACTAAGCTGAAATGACTTGTGTGGCTTTAAAATCGGTTAAAAAAAACGGGTTAAAATCATACAGGGTATGCTTGCTTTTGCTTTCATTCATTAGGTTGATTTTTTCAGTGTTTTGTGTTTATCCACATTCATATATTTATTTTATAGCGTTTAAAAGTTTAAACACTGCTATCAGAAAAAAAAGAAAAATACCCAACCCTGGTACCTGAGTGCTTGAAGACCTTTAGTTGGAGTGAATAGAAAAAGCAGCAGCAGTAACAGTCACTCTGGTCCCTGTACTTTCTGTGTAGATATCTCCTCAGCAGTGGGGCTGTGTGATGAAATAATAACAATATCAATCACAAAATAACTTTTACTCCATTGAAATATGAGACGTAGTCGATAGAATTTCGATAGAAAGCATTCCAGCCATGTTTTGACAGACAAGTAGAACAGCTGAGTGTTTGACAGCCACAGCGCTGAAACAGACACATCTGCAGAGGTGAGAGTGACTTCTTTAGACTCTACAGACGACTTTGTGTTAGTTTCAGCTTTAATCAGACTTTGGATGAATTATTTAGAAACACCAGGACGCATCGCTCCGTGTCTCATCCGGCCGTTCGCGCTGAGCTCTCATTATTATTACCAGGGGCAGATGTAATGTTTTGGGGGCCCGGGGCCACAAGCACATGAGCTTATTTTCAGCCTTTCTCTAACTGTGAATGTCGGCAGGCTGTCGGCAGCTATAGGAGAAGTAGGCCGACTCAAAAGTTTTTAATTCCTGAGTAAAATGATTAACAGCACAGAAGTTTGACAGAAGCTGAAGTCAGAGTCCTGCAGTCAGGAGAGGTTGGACTATTATCAGCACAATGTGCTTCAATTTACCTGAAGTCTGTTTCAGATGGAGCTTTTCATTTTTATATAATGCTGGAAAGTTTAATAAATAATAATAAATCACATGTTTATTACACTCCAACACACCATGGTCACATGACACTGTGTCAGTGAACTATGAGGGCAAAAAAAACCCACAAAAAAAGAGCAAAAAGCAAAATAATTGTTCTTCAATCGTAATCAAAGAGAAATGTTCAGTTAATGGTGATATTTATTTTAGGTATGAGGTTCAGACCTTTGCTGGGAGGAAAGTTCGAATTTTAGTAGAATAGGTCCTCCAGCTGGTGATGCTGTTCTACAGTATATTTGTCATGTTCAGTGTCTGACAGAAAATAAATATTTAAACCAAAATTAACCTGATGATATCTTCATATCTCACTGAGGAGTCAAAGGAACCTTTGAGTTTAACAGAAATAGTGATTTGATGTATATCGTGATATATATCGATATTGACTGATATGAAAAAAAAAATAGTGATAAGACTTTATTCCCTTTCGCCCAGCCCTACTCAGCAGTCATTAGTTGGTCTTTTCAGCACTTGGAAACCACAGCTGGTATTTACTGTCTGTTTTCTGCTTACAGAGTGTAGAAGCTAACCTCTAATGCATGTTGTTGGTTATTTTTAAAAATAAATGTGTGTTTTTCTGTTTGTTAGGGGAGTGCTACCATTACGGCTGTTGTGATTCTGGGAATGTGATCTCAGATGTTGTTAATATTTAACAAATGCAGGCAGAAGTAGTGGTGGGCTATTTCCTCAGCCGTGTGAATTTATACCATTTTATCTGTTTATGTGTGGAGAGGGAGAGAGCGTGGGAAAGAATGATGGAGATTACAGGAAAGAGAAAAGGCAATATTTGCTTTTATTAAATGTTCCAACAAAACAGAGAACCTGGAAAAAAAGTCATCTGGGCTGCACAGGATGGACATCATTTATAGTTTTTCCTGGTGGGGGATTTATTGTTCCAGTTTTAAAGTTAAAGAAGTACAATTAAGTGTGTGTAAAGCTCACAGGTGTGATTTCTGTGCAGGTTTCTGCATGTGTTGCTGCTTCTCCATGTGCATTCATCAGATGGACAAAGCATAAGGGTAGTAAAATAAAAGTGACGGAGCGCGCTCCCAGGCACTTAGCTGTGACGAGCCAACGGTCGCCTCATTACGAATGCTGATGCACGGCCGGAGGCTAAGTGTTCGGCCAGGGGGGCAGTAATGTTGAATCAGACTGAATAAGTGGCATTTTATTATCATACGGCCTCAAATACAAGTGTTCCTACAGACCTGTAAAGTGCTTTAAGTGCACTGAACATGCTCCAGAGTCCTCAGGGTCAGAGCAGTGAAGCCACACAGCAGCAAAAACACACCACAAATGGCTTTTTAATTGCAGGAACATAAAAAAAATAAACATGAGACAATAATTACGAGTGCTCCTCATTTGGTTGAGTTACCTCTCGACTTAAAATCTCTGCAATGCTGCAGGTACATATTTACCATTTCTCAATTTTAGAAACAGCAGTAAAACTTCCAGTTTACAAAAAAAATGTATTCAGAATCAGTCTGCGTGGATTCTGCTGCCGCCTGAACAAAACAGACGCAGCGCATCCAGAGAGAATAAGCAAAATTTCACGGCCAAAAACAAACTACATCTGAGATTAGAGTTGGATTCTCAGCGGATCAATTTCATCAGGGGGCTTCATCAGCAGCATGCTGCGGCAATTTCCTCCACAAATTTAAGACATGGCAGATTTGCAAAGGAATAAAATCACCGTTATTACTAATGAGCAGACAGACACAGGTAATGTGAAGCTGATGTAATCAAATAATATTCACCTCATGCTGCCATTTTTTAATCCTCTAGTTCTGTCGCAGTCGTCTCTGTTCTCTGCTGTGGTTGCCGTTGAAAACAAGGAGTGAATTTGGGAACACTAATTTCAAAGATTTTAGGACATTTCTCTGAATTTTAGATATTCTGGGATTTTATGTCGTTTTTAGGATTTTAGAACATTTCTAGGATTTTAGGACCTTTGTAGAGTTTTAGGACATGTCAAGGATTTCAGGACATTTTTCTGATTTGAGGTCATTTCTAGGATTTTAGGACATGTCTAACATTTGTACATTTCTCTGATTTTAGGACGTATCCAGGATCTTAGGAGATTTCAAGGATTTCAAAATATTTTCAGGGTTTTAGCACGTTCCTAGGATTGTAGGACATTTCTACGGTTTTAGACATTTCTATGATTTTAGGACATTTCTAGGATTTAAGGACATATTTTTGGACATTAGTGTCTCAGCTGTGTCCTCTGTCGGGTGTGTGGGGGATCCTTCACTGGCTCTTTTTTTGATCGACAAGCTCTGTTTTGATGTTTAATGGACTCTGACACCTTATGGAGACAAAAAGTACAAAAACAATTCTCCGTCTCAGTCACTTTATTTTTACTATGAATTAGAAAATGGCCACCCAGCACCCCATCAGGGGACAGATTTGGTCCACGGGCCGTGAGTTGAATATCATGGCTTTACATAATATGCAGTTGGTCCAAATTGTGCACCCACAGTATAAACCACAGCTTTACTTCTCATTTCCCTCCTGTCTTTATTCTTTTGTTTGGATATTTTCTCTGTGTTATAGATGAGCTGCAGTCGTCAGTGTGTTGGTTTCAAACTATTGCATTAAACCGCGAGCGGCGGCGACCACGCCAGCTCCCGACCTTCTGCCACCAGCCGAATAAAGCGCAGACCAAACTCATTACGTGTTTCAGTGCATTTTCTCACCCCTCTCCACAAACCTCCACCCACCAGGGCGTGACCTGACATTATTACTATTGTGTCCCGCTAATTCCCTCCCTCTCTCACTCACTCCCTCCGTCACTTTCCTATTCTCCGTCTCGCCCCCACTCACCTTTCCTGTCTCGCTCTACCTCTGTCATCTTCCACCACTCTATTTCCTGTGGTCGTTCGCGGGTCACTCGCCTCATTCTCCTCTCGGGTCACATGGCTTTGCCTCGGCCAGCCAGGGAAAAAAACCAACACAAAACAGTGGAATCTGGCAGTTTCTTTAATTAGTTGGTGCCAGCGTGCGCCGGCCTCCCAATCACCCTCACAGCACCACTGTCTTTGTCTGGTCATGTGAAGTGAACATCTGGGGGAGAGGTTTTTACTGCCACGCCGCTCTGTAATTCTTTAACAAAACTGAAGCCGCTGCAGTGATTGAGTTTGATGAGCTGTGAAAAAAGACAGAGGAGGGCAGGAGGGGGAGACAGGGATGTGGTCTGAGTCTCATTTGTGTTCTAGGATGGTCAGAGTGAGACACAGATTTTTTTTAAAAAAAGAGGGCGAGTTACAGGGACGGAGAGTGAAAGTTTTTATATGTGTGTGGCAGCGTGGGTCAGAGACAGACAGATGGACAAAGGGACAGACAGGAGAGTTTAACCAGGACGTCTGCTGTGTGTCACAAGACACTAAACACCCGACATCACGTCTCTGAAACAAAGTGTGTAAGCTCCAAAATGTGTAAAATAATTCAGCAACGATGCATCTCGAGAGTTTTGTGGTCACAAACAACATTTAACAGTAAAGTTGTAAATCACTGAAGATATTATATTTATTCTTTAAACAATAATATGATATTTGCTTTGGACAATAATACGATATCACAAAGTCCGTTTTTTTTCTCCACTTAAAAAGTAAAAGTATGCAAAACATGAAAGAAAGTAGCTAATTAATTGTTTATAAAATGTGTGAAATTTATACCCTAAATGGGCAATATATCTCAGGAGATACAATTTGTAATTTGGAAACTAAAGGTCAAATAAAAAGAACAAACAAAAACAAAAAAAAACCAAACATGTAATTTTGATGTTTTTAACAGATACATTAGAAAATAGCAATTACTTAGTTTTCCAAAATATTTATATGTAACGGCCTACAGGGCTGGGCGATATGGCTTTAAAATAATACTACAACATTTTTAGGCTATACCATGATGCAAGGTATATGTCTCGATATTTTTAAATCTCCTCTAAACTACTGTAAACTACTAAAATACTAAATTATTAAATTAACCACAGTTACAAATAAAGAAGGAACTGCCATAAAATAGTACAGAAATTACAGTTATAATAAAGTTGAATAAAATACTGTTATTATTTAAAATAAAATAAAGTATACAATTAAAATTAAGTACTGTTATAGTACAGTTAAAAAAAGTATTGTTATAATTAAATAAATCATAGTGGGACCCATGGTGCTTTTATTGTAAAGGACCTGGCTCGTCTTGGGCAGGAAGTGTTGATGTTTATGTTGTGGACCTGAAGCTTTTGGTCAACAGTCGGATGTTAGCAGACAGTTAAACTGTAACGGCGGTTTGAGGATTCATCCACTGAAGCTGGAAACAAACTAACAGCTCTCCAGTTCAGATACTATCAATATTTATAAGTCGCTCTGGTGCTCTGTGGTCGCAAAATGTGACTAAATAGTTGTGGAGTCAGGGAGCTCTGCAAAAGCCCTGCTCTGTGTGTGTGTGTGTGTGTGTGTGTCTTGTGCTTGTGCTTGTTCTGTATCTCTCTTTCCAGCTCCTCCATGTTGGTTTGTTTTTGTGCCATGTATTGTGTGGACGCCCCCACGGACATACGGACAGAAGCATGGCCTTATCAGATGATGGAAACAGAATAAATGATTTCATTCATAATTTGAAGCTGAAGCGATACACATTTTTTTCATCCTCAGACGATAATTTTTTTCATATCACACAGCCCTACCGGCCTGTTTAAGGGTTAATAATAGCATGCTTTCTGTTTAAATGTGATGCAGGAGCCCTCAGTACCATCACAGTCTGTCTGGAGCAGTTGGATTGTGGTTTATTTGCAGAATGAGATGATGTTTTTTCTCCGCCCTGATTTTCACGGCTGAGGTTTGTGGGTCTGCCTCCCCCTGATGGTGGTGCAGAAACAGCAGAGAGATCTTTTATCGCTCAGAACATTCAGGAACAAAACCCTCCTTGATATCTGAGTAACGGCAGCTTTCTTCAGAAGCATGTTCTGTGTTAAAAGTGGATTCATTGTTTCCTTATTTTATCCCCAGTCGGGCCTCAGTGATGTTTCTTTGTCCTCTGTTGTTGGCTGTTTGACCAACTTGCTCTGCGGTTGATTCAGCTGTTGCTGTTTTTTGTCATGGCAACCAAATGTCAGCAAGTTGCTAATAATATCGGTGACCTTACTCGCTGTGGCTGTGTGTACAGAGCTGTAAGCACAGGCTAATTTTTCCACACTGACAGATGCACTGGGGGAGTGATTGAGGATTTCCAGGTTGAATCAAGGTAACTATATACTAACTATATATAATCACACTGTGGAGAACCGCACAGGAAACAGCCAGCACTTCACGGTTTTTTCAAGTTTTACATCTTTAAATGTTTATGAAATCTGTGTGGAAATCAGACAAACACAAACAACAAAATGGTGAGTTTAAGCTTTCCGGTCATGCTCCGACCCTCCAGCAAACTTTTCATTGTACACAAAAATTAAAATGCTAAAGCAGTTATCAAAATCTGCAAGTTTTTTTTTTTTTTAACCTATTGCAGAAAAAAAGGGAAACCAATGGCTGCTGGAGAAGCTATAGTCTAAAAAAAAAAATACCGTTTCATGATTTACAAAATGTAAAGCACATCAAACTAAATTGTTACATTCATGCATTCATACAAAACAGGACTTGTATTATTTCTGGGTGTCATTCTGGGCTTTTGACTCTGAATTTGTCATTTTGACTATTTTCCACCTGATGAGGTCATTTTGACCATATTTGGCATATGGAGGAAATACATGCTATTTCCACTAGGTGACCTGTCACAATCAATGTAGCTGCTGATCACTGACATATCCCAGACTGTCAGCAGCTACACTCACACACTGACATATCCCAGACTGTCAGCAGCTAAATAACCACCAAACAATCAAACAAACTACTCTGCATGTAGTATGTACTGTACGACCTCCAGACATCTGGATGAAAACAGGTTCTGTGGGTCTCCACCAGTCTCCCCTTTATGACGGTCCTATGCAGTTTTTGGTGTCATTTGATTCTTAATCAAGACAATCTGCTAAGAATTGCTTCACCGTGTCAATATGGACTTTACAATTGTGTTGAAATGTAAAATAATGGAATTGAAAATATGTATTTAAAAAATGCGATTTAACACGATTAATTACTGAAATTTTGTGATTAATTAGGATTTAAAAATTAATAGTTTGACAGACCTAGATTCTACATTTAAAAATCATATAAAAGAATCGGATCAATTTGTTTTACTTCCTAATTTTGAAAATCTAATGAAAAAATGTCCACTTTTTAATTTATTTTTGTACTGACACAATTTCAATACTTTTATAAATGATCATGACTTATAGACTTGCATAACCCTTTAGCTCAGGTTGTAGAGATTTCAGGAATATGAAGCATTTGAAGATACTCCGAGAAATTACATCACATTAAAAACGAAAATACAAATGTAGGCACCGAGTTTAAAGGGTTAATGGGGTTTAACAGAACATCGGGTAAAGAAATAAAATCAGATCTTTGCAGGAACGTTATATTTCCACTGATTGAGCGTCTCTGCAGCCGCGGCGGTGAATCTGGGGATCAGCCGTGTGGATCAACATTTCGGAACGTCGTCAGCAGCGAGGAGAGCTGAAAGCTTGCGGCCCAGCGGTACTGAAAACATGAAACAGCCGTGCCAAATGTTTCCCAAAGCTCAGCGCTGCCAAATCTGCTGTCACTGTTGAATTGTTTGCTAGTGAAATACTCTCCATTTTCAATTTATCGCTGAAATGTTTTTGCTTGCTTATTATTAGCATAATAATACAAGATTAAGACTGAATGAATTACAAGTCTGACAGCAGCGGCGTCTGAAGGAGGAAACAGCAGATATGGCTTTAATTTGTGAGGGCTCAGGGAGGCACAATGCCCCGTGTTTGTGCACAACTCATTTCATGCATAACACGGCCGGCTACATCAATTAAAAAATAAACAGGTTGTTCAAAGCAAAAAAAAAACTGCATCAGACAAACGCTATCGCTCTGTTTCTCCTGTGACGGCGTTCATTAAGCCGTCGGAGGGAAGAGAGCTCATTATCAGCACGTTTAACTGTTAGCTGCACGCTCAATGTGCAGCCAAAGTGCATCGTGTCATTTTCCAAAATGAAAACAGAAAAACTGGAGACAGTCAATGCTGCTGAAGATATCGTGTTTCAATTAGCGACTGTGCAGACGCCACGTGTCGGGAAACAATGTGTGACAGCGGCTCACTGTTTACTGTCTGCTGGGTAACTAATGAAACATTATTCAAATTATAGCTGCGGTGAGTGGGAAAATAAAATAAATACACATGTAAATACGTACTAAAAGGATTATTAGACACTTTTACAAGACATCAAGGTTTACAGTTTGATGTACAAAGTGATAATGATATAAATAATGAGCAGTTTTTTTCCCTTTTGTTGTTTATCCCACTAAAATATTCCTTTGGCATGTCGTTTTCATCCACACTTTACTTCATTAAAAACCTGGAGCGACATCACTTTTCTTGTGCTGCGCTCACACGTCTTTCACAAGTCTTTAACCCTTCAAACTCTGAGCAAACTAATGCACTTTTTTTTTTTTTAAGCTTGGGAAAAATGTCTGGGCCTTATGTAAAATTATCCTAAGCAAAAAACTTTTTTTTTTTTTTTTTTTTTACAAAAAAAAGCACTTTTTAGGGGTCGTATCTTTGCTTGTTTGTTTGTTAAACTTTTTTTTTTGAGACTTTTTTTTTTGACATTTCCCAGGCTGTGAACCCCCCATTCAGATTCTGAAAATTAATATTTGCTGAATATTTGATATTTATGATTAGGACTGATATTGGTTGAAAAAATCAACTCAATGAAAGTAGAACATAATATTAATGTATTATATTTTTATATTCTGCATTTTGTGTGCAGAGTGGCATGAGTGTGTGTATGTATAAACATATCCCAAAAAAAAACTATGCACCCATAACGTTCGTGAGATTCGCCATTTAAAAAGTTAGATACACAAAAACACGGTGGTGACAATTAAGTGTAGAAATAAAAATGACTAAATTACAGCCACAGAGTGCGAAAAAGTATCGTGCTGTTTGGAGGGCCACAGGATCAACTGTTATTATGCCGGAGATCAAAAAGTAACACAACTGATTCATTTACATGCAAATGTGACGGATGATTACTTTAACCCCGAAACCCTGAGGGGGAGGACGCACCGACACCGACGCCCCCGCTCTGCCAAAACGGCCTCTCTGTTGGTTTACGTAAAACTCAGACTGCCCTCAGAAGGATAGTAAAACAAGGAGAGACATGGACACACACACACACACACACACACACACACACACACACACACACACACACACACACACACACACATAGTGGGACAGTGTGGGGGGCTGTCTCTCTCTCTCCGTCTCTCTGTCTCTCTCTCTCTGTCTCTCTGTCTCTCTCCGTCTCTCTCTCTGTCTCTCTCCGTCTCTCTGTCTCTCTCTCCGTCTCTCTGTCTCTCTCTCCGTCTCTCTGACTCTCTCTCTGTTTCTTTCCGTCTCTCTGTCTCTCTCTCTTCGTCTCTCTGACTCTCTTCTCTGTCTCTCTCTCCGTCTTCTCTGTCTCGTCTTTCTCCTCGCTCTTCTCTCTCTCTCTCTCTCTCTGTCTCTCTCTTCTCTCTCTCCGTCTCCTGTCTCTCTCCGTCTCTCTTCCTCTCTCTCTCTGTCTCTCTCTGTCTCTCTCTCTCTCTCTCTCTGTCTCTCTGTTCTTCTCCGTCTCTCTGTCTCTCTCCTTCTCTCTGACTCTCTCTCTTCTCTCTCCTTCTCTCTCTCTTCTCTCTGTCTTCTTTTTCTTCTCTGTCTCTCCTCTCGCTGTCTTCTGTCTCTCTTCTCTCTCCGTCTTCTGTCTTCTCTCTTCTTCTCTTTCCGTCTCTCTGTCTCTCTTCTCTTCTTCCCCTCTCTGTCTCTCTCTCTTTCTGTCCTCTGTCCCCTTTCTTCTTCGTCTTTTTCTCTTTTCTTCTTCTTCTCTCTTCTCTCTTCTCCTCTCTTCTGTCTCTCTCTCTTCTTCTCTCCTCTTTCCTTCACCTCCTTTTTCTCTCTCTCTCTTCTTCTTCTCTCTCCTTTCTTTTCCTCTCTTCTTCTTCTTCTTTCTTCTTTTTTTCTTCTTTTCCGTCCTCTTCTTCTCTCTCTTCTTCTTCTTTTTCCGTCTCGCTTCTTCTTTCTCTCTTCTCTCTCCGTCTTCTTCTCTTTTTTCTGTCGCTTTTCTTCTTCTTCTCTGTCTCTCTTCTTCTCTCTCTCTCTTTTCTCTTCTCTTCTTCTCTCTCTCTCTCTTCTCTCTTCTCTCTCCTCTCTTCTCTTTCTTTCTCTCTGTCTCTTGTCTCTCTCTTCTTCTGTCTCTCTCCGTCTCTCTGTCTCTCTCTCTTTCTCTCTTCTCTCTCTCTCTCTTCTCTCCTTCTCTCTGGTCTCTCTCTTCTCTTCTTCTTCGTCTTTCTTCTTTTCTTCTCTTCTCTCTGTCTTCCTCTCCTCTTCTTCTCCGTCTTCTTCGCCTCTCTTCTCTCTTCTTCTTTTCTTCTCTCTTTCTCTCTCTTCTTCTCTTCTCTCTTCTCTTCTTCTCTCTTCTCTCTTCTCTCCTTCTTTTCTTCGTCTCTCTTTCTCTCTTTTTCTTCTCTTCTCTTCCTCTCTCGTCTCTCTTCTCTTTCTCTCCTCTCTCTTCTCTTTTCTCTCTCTCTCTCTCTTCTTCTCTTCTTCTCTCTTTCTCTCGTCTTTTTCTCTCTTCTCTCCTCTCTCTCTCTGTCTCTCTCCTCTCTCTCTCTCTTTCTCTCTCCGTCTCTCTCTCTCTCTCTTTCCCTCTCTCTCTTCTCTCTTCTTCTTTTCTCTCTTCTCTCTCTTTTCTCTCTTTCTCTCTTTTCTTCTTCTTCTCTCTCTCTTCTTCTCTCTTTCTCTCTTCTTCTTCTTCTCTCTCTCTTCTCTCTCTTCTCTCTCTCTTCTTCTTTCTTCTCTCTTCTCTCTCTCTTCTTCTCTCTTCTGTCTCTTTCTCTCTCTTCTCTTCTCTCTCTCTCTTCTCTTTCTTTTCTTCGTCTCTCCGTCTCTCTTTCTCTCTTCTTTTTCTTCTCTCTCTTCTCTCTCTCTCTCGTCTCTCTTTTCTCTCTTCTCTCTCTCTTTCTCTCTCTTCTTCTCTCTTCGTTCTCTCTTCTCTCTCTTCTTTCCTTCTCTCTTCTTCTTTCTCTTTTCGTCTCCCCGTCTCTTTCTTCTCTTTCTCTTCTCTTTCTTCTTCTCTCTCTTCTTTCTCTCTCTGTTTCTCTCTCTTCTTCTTCTTCTTCTCTCTTCTTCTTTCTCTCTTCCTTCTCTCTTCTTCTTTTTCCTCTTCTTCTCTCTTCTTCTCTCTCTTTCTCTCTCTTCTTTTTCTCTCTCTCCTTCTTTTCTTCTCTCTCTTCTTTCTTTCTTCTCTCTTCTTCTTTCTTCTCTCTCTCTCTCCTCTCTCTCTCCCCTCTCTTCTTTCTCTCTTCTTTTTCTCTTCTCTCTTCTCTCTCTTCTTCCTCTCTTCTTCCTTCTTCTCTCTTCTTTTCCTCTTCTTCTTCTTTTCTTCTCTTCTTCTCTCTTCTCTCTTTTCCCTCTTTCTTCTTCTTCTTCTCTCTCTCTTCTCTCTCTTCTTCTCTCTTCTCCTCTCTTCTTCTCTCTCTCTTCTTTTTCTCTTTCTCTTCTCTCTTCTCTTCTCTCTTCTTCTCTTCTCTCTCTTCTCTCTCTTCGTCTTCTTCTTCTCTCTTTTTCTCTTCTTCTCTCTCTTCGTCTCTTTTTTTCGTTTTTCTCTCTTCTCTCTTCTCTCTCTTCTCTCTTCTTCTTCTTCTTCTCTCTTCGTCTTCTTTCTCTCTCTTTTCTCTCTTCTCTCTTCTCCTCTTCTTCTTTCTCTCTCTCTTCTCTTTTTTCTTCTTCTCTTCTTCTCTTTCTCTTCTGTCTCTTCTCTTCTTCGTCTTCTCTTCTTCTCTTCTTCTTCCTCTCTTCTCCTCTCTCTCTTCTTTTCTTCTCTTCTCTTCTCTCTCTCTTTCTTCTTCTCTTCTCTCTTCTCTCTTCTCTCTGTCTTCTCTTTCTTCTCTCTTTCTCTCCGTCTCTCCTCTTCTCTCTCTCTCGTCTCTCTTTCTCTCTCCTCTTCTGTCTTCTCTCTTTCTCTCTTCTCTCTTCTCCTCTCTCTCTCTTGTCTCTCTTCTTCTTCTTCTCCTTCTTCTCTCTTCTTCTCTCTCTCTCTCTCTTCTCTCTTCTCTTCTCGTCTCTCTCTCTTCTTCCTCTTCTCTTCTCTTCTTCTCTCTCTCTTCTTCTCTTCTGTCTCTCTTCGTCTTCTCGTCTTTCTCTCTTCTTCTCTCTCTCTCTTCTCTTCTTCTTCTCTCTTCTCTCTCTCTTTCTCTCTTCTCCTTCTTTCTGTCTTTCTCCTTCTCTCTGTCTCTCTCTCTTCTCTCTTCTTCTTCTTCTCTCTCTTCTTCTTTTTTTTCTCTTCTTTCTTTTCTTCTTCTTCTTCTCTCTCTCTTCTCTCTTCTTCCTCTCTTCTTCTCTCTTCTTTTCTCTCTTCTTCTCTCTCTTCTCTCTTCTTCTCTCTCGTCTCTCTCTCTCTTCTTCTCTCTTTCTCTCTTCTCTCTCTCCTTTTTCTCCGCACACACACACACACACACACACACACACACACACACACACACACACAGTGGGACAGTGTGGTGGGACACTGAGGTGGGACAGTGTGGTGGGACGGTGAGGTGGGACAGTGTGGTGGGACGGTGAGGTGGGACAGTGAGGTGGGACGGTGTGGTGGGACGGTGAGGTGGGACAGTGAGGTGGGACGGTGTGGTTTGTCCGTCTCTCTGTCTCTCTCCGTCTCTCTGACTCTCTCTCTCTGTCTCTCTGTCTCTCTCTCTCTGTCTCTCTGTCTCTCTCTCCGTCTCTCTGTCTCTCTCCGTCTCTCTGTCTCTCCATCTCTCTCTCTCTCCGTCTCTCTGTCTCTCTCTCTGTCTCTTTCCGTCTCTCTGTCTCTCTGTCTCTCTCTCCGTCTCTCTGTCTCTCTCTCTCTGTCTCTCTCCGTCTCTCTGTCTCTCTCTCTCTCCGTCTCTCTCTCTCTGTCTCTCTCTCTCTCCGTCTCTCTGTCTCTCCGTCTCTCCGTCTCTCTCTCTCTGTCTCTCTGTCTCTCTGTCTCTGTCTCTCTGTCTCTCTCCGTCTCTCCGTCTCTCTGTCTCTCTCTCTCTCCGTCTCTCTGTCTCTCCGTCTCTCTGTCTCTCTCTCTCTCTCTGACTCTCTCTCTCTGTCTCTCTGTCTCTCTCTCTCTCTGTCTCTCTGTCTCTCTCTCCGTCTCTCTGTCTCTCTCCGTCTCTCTGTCTCTCCATCTCTCTATCTCTCTGTCTCTCCTTCTCGCTGTCTCTGTCTCTCTGTCTCTCTCCGTCTCTCTGTCTCTCTCTCTGTCTCTTTCCATCTCTCTGTCTCTCTGTCTCTCTCTCCGTCTCTCTGTCTCTCTCTCTCTGTCTCTCTGTCTCTCTCTCCGTCTCTCTGTCTCTCTCTGTCTCTCTCTCTCCGTCTCTCTGTCTCTCTCTCTCTGTCTCTCCGTCTCTCTGTCTCTCTCTCTGTCTCTTTCCGTCTCTCTGTCTCTCTCCGTCTCTCTGTCTCTCTGTCCGTCTCTCTGTCTCTCCGTCTCTCTGTCTCTCTCTCTCTGTCTCTCTCCGTCTCTCCGTCTCTCTGTCTCTCTCTTTCTCCGTCTCTCTGTCTCTGTCTCTCCGTCTCTCTGTCTCTCTCTGTCTCTCTGTCTCTCTCCGTCTCTGCGTCTCGTTGACTCTCGTCCTCCTCGACTCTCGTCCTCCTCTCTGGGCTCATTATGTATTTTTCTTTAAATCTTGTAAGTTATTATCTGGATTGCATCAGATCCTGCAGATCGGTGCTTCAGCCGCTCCGAACACATTAGGAAAGATATTTAAGTTATAATTAAGTGCAGCTGATGTCTGACGCAGCAGCGCCGCGTCTCCTGGCGTGACCTCTTCGAACACGCGGCCTGGATTCGTCGCTCCGAGGAGCCGCCCACTCGTCTGGTGGTGTTACTGATTCCAAAAGGCCCGCAGCGCGTTCAGGCCAAATGAAACGTAACAAAACCTTTATTAAAATGGAAACTGTGGCGCGTTAAACAGCCTGTTAGGGCTGCAGCAGCTGAGGAGCTTTTGTTTCTGTTCCTTCTGAAGAATTTTTGGCGCCTGATGAAATCGGCTTAAATACGTGTAAAATACAACAAAATGCTCTCAGTGCTGCAGCCGCTGCCTTGATGTCCAGAATGACGGAGGACAGCCGAGCTCTCGTTTTGGAGATATGGGAGACGAATCATGAGCCGCAAAACTGTTTTATCTAGAATATCCTGTTCTGGAAATCGAAGGATCGAAATAAAATCTGATTAATGGTGCTAATTATTTGTGATAGATAACGAGACCAAAGGCTGACGACGCCAGTGCCGCCAGCAGCTCTTTGTCAGACATATTTGGATCTGGTCTGTGTATCTGTTGTTCGGGCTTTGCTATTTGATGAAATATATCGTCCAACGATAGAAAAACGCCCGTTGTGTCATATTATGCTGTAACATTTATTTAGTTTTTGTCATCTTTTAACACTTTGTGTCACCTTGCAAAATAAAATCACCATAAATTACGCTTTAATTTATTTGATTGTAACAATACTTTATTTAACATTCTAACAATATTATATTAACCTTTATTTTAACGGTAGTTTATGTCACTTTATTTTACTGTGGTTCATTTAATAATTTTGTAATTTAGTAGTTTACAGTAGTTTCAAGGAGATTTTAAAATATCGAGATATATATCGTGTATCGCAATATAGCAAAATAAAGAAAAGTGATATTATTTTAAAGCCATATTGTGGTGCCCTATCCGCCATCCTGGGTCTTCTGGGTTTTATTTCAAAGACGACCAGTGTCTGCTGGTTCGGAGAGTTATTTCCTCTCACACAGGCGCTCTATGTACATTTTGCAACTTTTTTGGCAAGACTCAGAGGACGAGCGCTGACACAACAGGCGGTCTTCGTTGCGTTTGGTTCTTTGACGATGATTTGTTGTGTCTGAGTTTTTATTTCAACATTGGAATTCCCTTTTTCTTCTTCATGGCTGTTTTTTTGTTTATCTGGCACCCGAACAGACCGAGGTTACTCCCGTAATCTGGCTGGGTTTTGTTTCCACTTTAAATCAGTGTTCATTTTTGATAGTTTCTTTGTAATTTATTGAATACTTTATACACAGTAAACTTTAAAGCAGTCTTATCAGAAAAAATACAAAAACAATCAACACATTTAACCGTTTTGTGCCAACAAGAAATGACACAATACCTACAAGTGTCACTAAATAAACTTCACCACAGACACATATTTTCATAGATTTGATTTTTATTTTTGCGCCCCTCCCGATCCCTCTGCAGCTGTTTCATCACCTCGCACAATTCATTAAATCTTTTTTCACAGCTGTAAATTTCCTGTGAGCATTGCATTGTGGGAGAATCGGGTGCATCAACAACAGCCATTAAAAACCCATTTGAAGAGGCATAAAATGGATGGATGGATTTACTGATTAGAAAATACGACTTTATTCAAGTTCATTTGAGTTTTTGCTCAAATGGACTCTCGGCTGTGATGACACACTGAGCTGCTGGCGGCTGTAGCTGCGGAGTTTGAAACACGTCTGAAGGTGCTGCCTGAAATTTACTGTCACAGCAGTCACACCTAACGTTTGTCGGCGTCTGACGTCTTAGAAAGCTCCGTCAGACAAAAAAAATATTTACCATCACACGCACTCGCCCCACGCTGCGCACAAAATGCACTTTTCAAATTCAAGCTTTAAAATATATTATACATTAATATGATTTTCCTCTTTCATTCATTTCTTTTTTTTTTTTTTTTTTTTACCAAAATCAATCCTAATCATTATTGTCAAATATTCATTAATTTTTAGAATGTTAACCCTTTACATGACAGGTTTTTGTCACCATGCATGTTTTTAATGGAAAAAAGAAAAAACAACAAAAATGAATTATTTTTTAACATGCTAAGTAGAGTTTTTTTGTTGCTGCTGACAGTCTGGGATATGTCAGTGTGTGAGTGTAGCTGCTGACAGTCTGGGATATGTCAGTGTGTGAGTGTAGCTGCTGACAGTCTGGGATATGTCAGTGTGTGAGTGTAGCTGCTGACAGTCTGGGATATGTCAGTGTGTGAGTGTAGCTGCTGACAGTCTGGGATATGTCAGTGATCAGCAGCTACATTGACTGTGACAGGTCACCTAGTGGAAATAGCATGTATTTCCTCCATATGCCAAATATGGTCAAAATGACCTCATCAGGTGGAAAATAGTCAAAATGACAAATTCAGAGTCAAAAGCCCAGAATGACACCCAGAAATAATACAAGTCCTGTTTTTCTGCTCTGATGGCTGTGGGATCAAAAATGTCAGTTTGAATGGGTTTCAATGGAGCATTTTTGGACCTGAACAGTCTGAAGTTAACTATTTAGTTTCCACAGTGTATTTTAGACTTATTGTAGGAGCTGAGCTGCAAATTCACTGATTACACTCAATAGCTAATCAGATCAGATCGAGATTGAGAAGAGCAGTGGCCGCAGAGGCAAGTGAAAGCAAACTTTTTGAACCAGCACAATTAACTGTTGAGTTTCAGTTACACTGTGACTGGTGTTCTGCTGCTCCGTCTGCGCGTAGAGTACGTTCTGCACTCCCAGAGTGTGATTCACATGAATAACTGAACAGTGTCTTTTCCAACAGCCCCTAATGAGCAGATGTTAATTTTGTGGTGCTGCCACAAACCTTGTTAACCAGGATTTGCGGCTTAGAATTAGGCCGCTTACTGGCCGAGGCGACCTCAGGGGAGACTGGAGGGTGGACTTTTTTAAATATTTGTCTCTTTCTCTCTTTTTCTGTATCTGTTTTCTTTTACCATTTTTTGCATTTTTTGATTGACTTTTTTGTCTGAAGAAATTTGCTCAGGTTTTATAGGTTTAAATATTTGTTAAAAGGTTTCTGAATGCAGCACAAGAAAAACCTGAAGTCGCTCCACATTTCAAAGGGTTAAAACGCATCCTAGCAGTGGAGAATAAGTGTAGTCAGTCACTCACGCCTGCCCCGACGTCGACACCGCAGGACACTGAGTGGAAAAAATCTCCAATCAGCAGCACTGACACAGAGTTCAATTACACAGCGCCTTCTTCAGTCTGATGCTTATTAAAGGAGCCTTCTGCTGCCGAGCGGTTATTATGTATGCACGGCTCCGGTCAGGTGCACCAATCTGTGTGTGTAGCTCTGTGTGTGTGTGTATGTGTGTGTGTATGTGTGTGTGTGTGTGTGTGTGTGTGTGTGAGTGTGTAGTTTCTGCAGGATCTAGTATCTGTAACTGACTGTTTGTTGTGTGTGTGTATGTGTGTGTGTATATGTGCAGGTGTGTTGGTGCATGCAGCCTCTGCAGTGTTCAGTATAATGCTGTCACCTGTGACTGAGCCTGTGTGTGTATAAATACAAATATATATGCATGTGTATCTCTACAAGTGTGTGACAGAGTGAGGGCGAGTATGTAAATGTGCAGTGTGTGTGTGTGTGTGTGTGTGTGTGTGTGTGTGTGTGTGTGTGTGTGTGTGTGTGTATGTATGCGGGTGCTGCAGCATTCAGGTATGTGGCTTTCACGGCGGCTGTCTCTGAGGTTTGAATTTTATGAAGCAGACACTGAGAATCGCCCCCAGATACTTCACAATATACATTACACACTCTGCTCCTCTTTGAAATGGGAACAACTGCAGCGTGTGTGACGGGAATGTATTGAGCTTATTAATTCTTCAGGCTATCTGGGGCATTGCAGGAGTGTTTCATGTGTTATATACCTCGACGGGGAAGATGTGCAGCAGGGAGGCCTGCTGGTTAAAGAGGATCATCCCGTAGCTCCGAGCTTCCCAGTTCAATTGCATTATGTCCGTCCCAGTGAAGGTGTCCTTGTGCGAGTGGCTTCACGTGGACCTGCTGCAGGAGTATCGCTCAGGGTCGCCGGCGACCTCTGAACCCTCTGCAGAGAGCTCACAGCCGTGTCGGAAACATCAAGGCTCGTATCTTGTTGTATATGTGTCGTGCGCAGAACTGTCGAATATCTTTTTAGTGAAAAGTTGATGCGGTCATTTCGCAGGGGTCATACACACAGTTTCCAGGACTTTTCCAGTACTTTTCCAGTACTTTTCCCTGACTCTTAAAGATCAAACATTCTCTGAAATGACAACTGATACTCCTTATTGACTGTTTTTCATTATTATAAAACAGATTTTTAAATATATATTATTTCAAAAAATATTGAATTCGGAACAGGATTTGAACTGAATATTGAGATATTACTTAGGGACTGTTCATTATTCTTGAGAGGGGAGTGGGTGGAGCAAAAGGGGGGAGACATGTCAAATAATTTTTAAGCACTGAAGAGAGATTCATGCTTTTTTATTATGATGGCCAAACAGCTCTAAATGGATCTATTTTGTATTGATTTTACTGCAGATTATTAAAGAAAACATGCTTCTAAACCTGAAGGCCCACAGAGGCGTTTCCTTACAAACAACAAAAAAAACACAACCATTAAGTTGATTATTTCTTTGTTTATTTTGGATTATTTTAAGAAATTACAGGCCCGCAGGTTTTGAAGGCATGTTTTCTTTTAGAATTACAAAAATAAGAAAAAATTTTAACATCATATTTTTGTTTGTTTGTTTGCGTTTGTTATATTAAAGCGGGACCTAAGGGCGTGGACCGAAAACTTCTGAAAGGACAAATGTGTCCAAGCAAAGGAGAGAAACTGTGAGCTACTTTGCACAAAGTCCAACAAAAAGGTGCTGAACCTGGATAAAGTATTATTACTAGCAGCAGAAATACAGTATCAGCATGTGGCATCGGTCCGAGCTCCAGTATCGCTCCTCTCACCTCGACTCTTTAAAACCGATGGACAGTCGATCAGCTAATGAGCCGGGAGAGGAGTCCAGCCTGCTGAGGAAAGTTTAAAGTGCAGATAATGCGTCTGTCTTTTCTTTAGCGCTAGAGTTGGACATTTTGGGGATTAAAAAAACACTTTTCACTTTTTGGCAGAGAGTTTGATGAGACGGTCGAAGAAGCAGCTGGTTAGCTCCGGTTAGCACAAAGATCAGGAGAGACCGTTAGCCTCGCTCTGTCCAAAGGTAACACAATCTGCCCACCAGCACCTCTTAATTTGCAGTTTAATGTGCCGGAGTCTTTTTTGGCTCTGAGCAGCTCCAGACAACCAGCGGAGACTCCAGGAAGTCACCGAGCTCGGCCAAGAAAGAACCGGCTCTGGCAGCTGTTTTAATAACTTTCAGGTCCCCTAATTAACTGATGAAACTGCTCAATTTGTTCAAGTTTCCCTCTGTGATTTTGGACAAGAGAGCGTGTCACTGCGAGTTTCGTGAATGAAACTCGTTCATGACTGTAAGTGTTCGCCTGGCGTTTGGGGTGTATGTGATTACAGTCCTGCACTGTCTCATGAACAGTGGACACTTAACCCTCTGAAGCCCGAATGGACATCAGTTTTCTTATGTTGCATTCAGACGTCTGAAGTGTTTAAACCTTTGTAACATAAGCATTTTTTTCAAAAGTAAGTGAGCTCCATCTTCTATATCGCCTGTCGCAGAGCCTTTGCTTCGTCTTATTTACGTTGTCTCTAGGTGTCTCTAGTTGTCTCTAGTTTCGGACATGACATAGGACGTTGAACATGAAGTGATGCGGCACATCGAGCAAGCAAAGTCAAAAGCAGATTACGCCCTCTGCTGTTTGAAAAGACAATCACAGTTCATTTTTCACCAGTTTGAAACTCACATTTTTTTTTTAGTGATTTTTAACTGTCTCGCGATGCATTGTTACATCTCTAGTAATAATACAAATTTCCCGATTGTGGCACCAATAAAGGATCATCTCATCTCATCTCATCTCATCTCATCTCATCTCATCTCATATCTCATCTCATCTTCTCATATCTTATCTCATCTCATCTACTCATCTCATCTCATCTCATCTCATCTCATCTCATCTATCTCAATCTCATGGTCATATGGATCTCATCTCATCTCATCAACATCTCATCTCATTTTTCTTATCTTGGGACAAACTGGTGTATGGATTCCAGTGAGACAGTAATTCTTACTTGATGGTTTATAACCAGAATGCTAGAGATTTGCATTGTGTTGCTGCACAATAGAGATGTTAGATTTTAAAGAACCATGGCTGAATGTGACTTATATGAATCTCACTTCGGGCACTTTAAAGTGTGCTGATTAGAGGAGTAAACAGGATGTCGAGGCTGCAGTAGGACTGAGCCTTTAGCTGTTGTTGAGTTTCCTCAGTTCTAAAATAATCTCACAGACAGTCGATGTTTGTCTCTCTGTGGGGAGGCAGTGTTCAGAATCGAGGTGCAATCAGGATTAACAGGGTGTTTGAAACGTTGTCTCAGTTGGAGGGCTGAGCCTGGACACCCTGGAGCCAGCGTCAGTGAATGAGCACTAATCTGAACCCTGTCTGAGACAACGACTCTCATCCCCGACACCCTGAGCTGACTCAGCTCCTGCTCCGACCGCGGGGGCTCAGCAGGGAGCGCTTTAGGTGCCGCTTAGTGCCGATCAGCATCACAGTGCACGAGACGCTCCGTGGAGATCACTTTTTGTTTTAAATATCGAATGACACGATTTGAGATCTTCACATTTTAGTTTCATTATTTTAATTCAACAAACAACTAAATTATTATTTTTTCATGTTGTTTTTATTGGCAGCCAGAAGATTTCCAAAAAGACAGAACTTTACTTCAAGCCTATTTTGGCGAGAATGAATCACAACAAAAGTGCTTAAAGGTAATAAATAAAAATACAAGCCTTAAGACTAGCTAGCTGGTAAATAAGTAGCACACAAGGATAGATAAATAAATTATAAAAAAGTATATCAATAAAATAAGCAAATAAATTAATTTAAATATCCTTTAATAAAATTAAAATATGAAAACATAAATAAAAAAGTAATTGATATTTTTGCCTCAAACCTAAGAGCACTGCCTAAATGAGAATTAGTTAAAAAAAAAAAAAAAAAAATCAGTTGTTTGTTGATTTATAACTTACCAAAAGGACTGGAGAATATATCAATTTATATGAATATTAAATTGAAATTGTGATACGAGACTAGATATCATCTGAGATTTTGGATGGTAATATTGTAAGTGTTGCATTTTCTTTTTCTGAACTTACCAGATCATCATCATTAGCTTTTGCCCATTTTGAGCATAAAAAAAAAAAAAAAAAATTGTATATATATATATATATATAAGTGTGTCAATATTTTGTGAAAGTACCAATAGTCAATCTTATAATATCATTGCAATAATGCTATTGAGGTTTTTTGTTAAAAATATGAGTATATGTGACATTTACGTGTTTTTCAGTATCCCCTCTGCTCTCTGACAGTAATCACCAAATTATGTAGAAATCTTGAACCCATCAGCACTTTTGGCTCTTTTACACAGTTTTTATAAAGTGAAGAGTTTCAGGCTCGAAATCATAGATCCTCCAGTCACAATCTAACTTCTCCAAACTTAACCCCCCCCCCCCCCCATCCTGCAGCTTAATGGGAAAAAAAAGAGTTCAGTGTGCAGGATTTCTTTTCCCTTCATCACCCTGCGTCTCTCATATTCTTTGATTCTGTATGAATAATGCAGGCCAAAGGTGTGATTCTGAGGCCTTGTCAGGTTTTATCTGCTGTGTAGATTACAGCTGAGGTGGGATATCAAGGAATTACACTGCAGTCAGCGCTGCCCTTCTCTGTCAGACACACACAGTGCAGGGGGGTGATTAAAGTGTGTGTGTGTGTGTGTGTGTGTGTGTGTGTGTGTGTGTGTGTGTGTGTGTGTGTCTGTGTGTGTGTGTCTGCGTGTGTGTGTGTGTGTGTGTGTGTGTGTGTGTGTGTGTGTGTGTGTGTGTGTGTGTGTGTGTGTGTGTGTGTGTGTGTGTGTGTGTGTGTGTGTGTGTGTGTGTGTGTGTGTGTGTGTGTGTGTGTGTGTGTGTGTGTGTGTGTGTGTGGTGTGTATGTGTGTGTGTGTGTGTGTGTGTGTGTGTGTGTGTGTGTGTGTGTGTGTTTGGCTCTTTTGTGCATTTCCATCTTTGTAGTCTTTAAATGAAAGGAAATGGCATACATCAAACTCATAAGCAGAGATGATATCGTTATGCTTAAATTATGTTTTTAAAGAGCAGGCACACCTCAGGCAGAGTGTGACAGGTTTTAAATAGGCTTCATATGGTCATGGAAAACCTGGAAATGTCATGGAATTAAAGTGGAACTAAAAATAAATCAAAAAGTTTTGGAAAAAATAAATACACCTTGGAAGTTTTGAAAAAGTCATGGAACTTTGTTTCACAGCCCTGTATATTATTACATGATGTGCTCAAGGACCATTGAAAATGTGAAAATCCAGTAATAATTGTTGTTTTTACAGTTTCTGATTGTGGTAAAAAGTGTTATTTTTCGGGGATTTAAAAAACAAAATTTAAAAAAAAAAAAAAAAAAAAATAAAGAAATTAACTTAAAATTAAAATAAAATAAAATTAAATAAAATAAAACCGTTAAAGAAATAACTATGGCCAAAATATTAATTGAAAAAAGCAAAATTGCCAAAAATCTTTTAAGAAAAAAGGGGCCCGAATTGAATAATAATAAAAAAAATCACTAGAAAAAAATCTGCAAAATGATTCCTTTAAAAATTGTGAAAAAAAACTTTAAAAGAAAAAAAAAATCAACAAAATGTTTTCTTTAAAATTACCAAAAAATTCTAAATAGTAGAATAGAATTGCCAAACATGGGGAGAAAATAGGCCAGAATTAATTATAATAATAATAACAACAACAACAACAATAAATTCCTCCGCCCCCCCACTCCGCTCCCCCTGATAAATAACAAATAGTCCCTAAGTAATATATTTTAAAAATCTGTTATATAGTCATGAAAAACAACCGATACAGAGTATTAAAATTTGCCTTAAAGTCCTGGAAAAGTCCTGGAAGCTTATTGGTAAAAATGTGTACCTTGTTTAAATAAGAGTTCGCCTCCATCTCGTTAACTTTCAATAAGTCACCCACATCAGCGGCACACAAAAACAACCCCCCATGTTTCAAAGCAGCTCTCTCTGCGCCGTGTTTATCCACAAAGATTCAGAAAATGAATTGGATATGATAATTTGGTCCGTGCAGCATGACGGCGCGTCTCATGGTGAGGTGTAGGCTGAAAACTCATCTCTTCAATAAGTGGCTCACGTCAGCCTCTCCACACTGAATCACGTCCCATCTTCCTCCTCTGCTCGCCCTCATTTGCTTGCATCAGAACTTTTACTCCTCTCGCAGGCTTTTTTTGCTCGTATGATCACGTTATGAAGCCACGGGAGTTTTGTCAGGGCATGACCTGAAACTGCGTTATTGTTTGCTCGCAGTGCGGCTGTTTTTTTTCTTCACCTCTGACTGCACGCTTTTATCTTGGTGAGGTGGATTTCTGTGTTGTTTTTTGAGAGCGTTTATTTAGTCATTTAGTGAGAATTGTTCAGTTTTTTTGATTGTTTGCTTTGTCACGGATCAAAGGAAATAAAACTGTAGTCAAAATGTGAGCCGGTGCTTTCAAGTGAGGAGAAACTGATCCCACACCTCAGAGTGAGCATCTCAGCGCGTTTTGAAATGTGCAGTCAGGAGTGACCTAGATAAATATGCTGAATAACCCCCCCCCCAATCCAGCCCCCCCACCACACTGTGGTCCATCAATTATTAATTCATGCTGCTTCATCTGAAGGCCGCAGACTCTCCACCGTGTCCCAAATGAGAGAGCCGGAGCATAAACAATGAAAGAGGAAGCCTCCGCTGCCCCGTTCACTCATTTCATGAAGACTTAAATCATATTGACAGAAAAAAACTGGAGAGGATTTCCCTCAGTGACTCCAAAGATGCATTTTATAAAAACTTATATTTATTCTTTAAATTATTAGTCACACTAAGAGGTCACACTTTTTTCTGTTTTCTTTCAGGTGAGATTCATGTTCACTCTCTATAAGATCACGTTTTCAGACAGATGTGAATTAGGGCTGGGCCTAAAAATAAAATCTTTTTCACTCCAATTTGATTTATGAATTTATTCTGTTTTTTTCCCATGTTAAAGACAAACTACAAATGACAAAGAAAACACTGAAAACAAGTTTTCCTTTGATTTTAGCAATAAACATTAACAAAGAAAAACTGAAAAATACAGAAAGTATTTCATTTTGCACAGTTTTATACATAGTCCAGTTTTGCTGTTGAAACAGTAGAGTACTGAAAATTAGATTAGTCCAGCGATCTGAGTTTTTCAGAGCTGATACAGATACAGATTCTTAGTACTAAATGAGATCCCAATATTCGCCCAGGACGATAATCTGTCGACCCTTATTGAAAAGGACCATTTCTGGAATCGTACAGCTGTTGTCCAACATTAGTTTCCATGTTAACAAATAGTGTTTTTGCTGTACTGCCATCAGACCGTGTTTACTGTGTCTGCGATTTGCAAATACTGTTAATATCTGAAGTGTAGAGCTGTTCGTTTGTTTCCAGCTTACAGAGAATGAATCATCAGGTTTAACGGCGCTGCAGTCACAGTCTAACGTAATGAGCGGTAGTGGAGGTAGTGTGAGCAGGTTTGTGTTTTTCTATCTGCAGAGCTACGATCGCGATTATTTAGTCACATTTTTGGATCACGGAGCAGCAGAGCGACTCGGAAACTGGAGAGCTGTTGGTTTGTTTCCAGCTCGCAGTGGATAAATCCTCAAACCGCCGTTACACTTTAACTGTCTGCTAACATCCAACTGTTGACCAGAAGTCCACAACATGAACATCAACACTACTTTATTTAACTTTACTATTAGAGAACTTTATTTAACTTCATTTAACATTATAACAGTATTTTTTTCAACTTTGTTATAACAGTAACGTAATATTAAGGCTGTAGCTACTTTATTTGTAACTTTAGTTCATTTAATAATTTCATATTTTAGTAGTTTACAGTACTTGATTTGAAAATGTGTACTGTGTATGGCAATACACGCTTGAATTATCACGATATCATTTTAAAGCCACTTCTGTCAGGTGTTAAGTTCGTGACACACCTGTGATCAGTGTTTGGCCATTGACGAACGTCTGTTGCCCTCGTCGCTGCGGCGTGTCCGGCGCCGTCGGCCCTCATCCGCCCTTGTAGGCCTTTTCTGACCGAGACAGAGGTGATGCAACATCCGGCTTCGGTCTCTGTTAGTCCTGCGCTGCTGGTTTGGTGTGTCTGGGCCCTCGGTGTGATTACTGCTGGTTGTTTAAAGGACGCGGAGCAGACAAACAGCCTCCGCCGATGCTCTCCTGCAGGGTTTGAACCTGTGACCTTGTGGTCGCAGGAAGCAGCGTGGAGCTAAACCTTCACCTCCCAGCATCTGTCTCTTTGGCTCCGGTCCACAAACCTCCTCGCTGTGTTTGCTCTTTGTCATGCCACGGAGGAAATCCTATTATATTTGCTCCTGCTGTATCTCTGTCTCCTTGATAATAAAAGAAACACCCTATTGATTATGTATGCCGTTATCTGACGACCTACAGCGCAGTGATGAATGCGGCCCGTGTGCACAGCGTTGCATTTTACCCAACAGAAGCAAACAGCTTTTGATGTAATCTGTTTTGTTGACAACAGTGGAATTCGAAGGACAGATACGACTACAGTGGAATATAGTTAGTGCGCGCCGTGCGGCTCTGTAATCTGCTCTGTGTCTTTTTATTATGCTTTCAAAACTCACACAAATATTCACATCCATACAAAGACGCAGATTTAACCCTCTGAGACCTGATCGACATCAGTTCTCTTTCACACTGTTCAGACGCCTTTCACAACCAGTTAAACCTGAAATCTGACCTAATGGGTTTCATTTCTGTCAAAAACATGGAAAAAGTCAATGAGCAACTTAGTATGCAGTGTCCTGCAAATTGCAAGAAAACAGTAGAAGGTGCCAAGAAAATTAAAAAAATAATTTTTAATTTTTTTCATTCTTTTAAAGAAAGAATGAAAAAAATATTAGAAATGAAATGACTAGGGAAAAATTTGAAAAGAACTACATTTGTTATGATCATAATATCTAATGTTATTTTAGCACTTTTTCAAAGTCATTTCCTTGTTTTTCCTTCTTTTCTTTTTTGCTAATAATCTGTTTTCTTGTAACTTTTACTAACATGAATTTGATATATTTTTGGTATTTTTGAGAGTTATTTCTTGTTGTTGCTCTTTGTTTTCTTATGTTCTTGGAAGGAGTCAGACCAGGTTTCAAAGGGTTGACAGATGATCACCTGGGGAGAGATTTATTTGTGGCTTGCGGTCCAGAGGGCCCGCCCACTGTGGGTTGGCGTCACCGCATACATCATGCTGTGACCTCATATCCTGTTTGTAGGTGTGTGTCTCGGCAGGCGTCTGCGGAGGACGCTCGGCGAGTCCTTGACAGCCGGCCGGGCCCTGGCTCCGGGCCGGGCTCTAATTCCATTAACCTGAAGGTTAAAAAGCACATTAAAAATTAAATAAAGCACATGTAATCATTTGGGCCGAGCGTCGTTTTCACAGCATTCGGGCAAAGTTTCAAGTCACATCTGGGCGTGCTCTCTGCCGCCGACCCGCCGGCTCACACCGTTCGTATGACACGGTGCAATTTTCTCTGTGATTGGTCTTCATTCGACTGCTTCTAATAATCCTCCCCATGTGTGTGAACGTGGGCTGAAGTCGTGCGGCCGCAGAGCGAGTGTGATACGTATATAGAAGCAGCAGAAATAGGTTAAGGCGGCACACTGTCACCTCCTGCCTGTAAACTGTAATCCGAACCGTGTGTCATTAATTAAGGCGCTGTCAAACAGACAGTCGCGGCGCCCGCCTGCACAGACTGTTACGTAGAGATGATGGCGGCCCCACCGCTGAGACACACGGGAGCGCCGGCACCAAGGGCAGAGCGGACGCCTGACACCCTGAACAGCTCGCTGTGGTAACAGAGCCACGCAATACAGTGCAGGAGCTCATTTTACTGGGCAGGGTCGTTATTTTTAATGGGACGTGGACGAGGCTTTTACTTTTCGTGTGTGTTCTCTCTAATGAATTGTACTCGTGCAGACTGATCGTTCGTTACATTTCATTGAGTGTCTAAGTTCATGATCCTAAAATGACCCTGGATTTACCTTTAACTGTAAACTAGGAATACATTTAACCCTTCACCACAGTGATACTCAGTTTATGGCCCGCTGGCCAAATCTGGCTCCTGAGCCGATGATGAGGGATTCACACTGGGAATTGTTTTTTTTGTCCTTTTTGTCTCCATAAGGTGTCAGAGTGCATAAAACTGCATCAAAATAGAGCTTGATGATCAAAAAAAGAGCCAGAGGAGGATCCCCCACACCCCCGACAGAGGACACAGCTGAGACACTGATGTCCTAAAATCATAGTAATGTCTAAAAATCAAAGAAATATTCTAAAATTTAAAAAATTTACCAAAATCCTAGAAATGTCCTAAAATACAAGAAACCACCTAAAATACTAGAAATGTCCTCAAATCCTATAAGTGTCCTAAATCCGTAAATGATAGAAAAAAATACTAGAAACGTTAAAAAAATCCTAGAACTGTTTTGAAATCATATCAGCATCCTAAAATCCAAGAAATGTCCTGAAATCATAGAAATTTCCAAAAAATCCAAAGAATTTGCTGAAATCCTGTAAATGTCTTAATCCTAGAAAGGTCCTCCACTGCACCTTCTGTACATACATTTTGTGTTCTTTATATTCTGGTTTTTCATTTTACATTTTTAAATTGCTTCTATATTTTTTTATCTCTTATACTTTTTAAATTCAGTATTTTTATTCTTCCTTTATGTTAATTGTTTTGCACCAAAACACCAAGTCATATTCTTCATATATGTAAATGTTCTTGGCAATAAAACCGGACTCTCATTCTGAATACCCCAGTTATAGATCTTCTGTGCTAATAATTTCTTTTTTTAAAGTTGTTTGTAAATTATAAAGCATATTTTAGGCGACATCTACATGTTTGTTGTTATTGGTGAGCTGGTGTTTGTGTGGAGCACGTCCTTACATACTGTAAGTGTGGCCACATATGTCTCTAAGATTAAGTGTGTGTGTGTGTGTGTGTGTGTGTGTGTGTGTGTGTGTGTGTGTGTGTGTGTGCGCGTGTGTGTGTGTGTGCGTGCGTGCGGAGGAGGGAGAGGGAGGTCACAACCCATTACTCACGGCTCGCTGTGTTTACTCTCTTCTAATAGGAAAACCTACATCGATGGCTTCCACCACATTATAAATCGATAGATTACCCAAACACGTAATAAATCATGTTGCCGTTTCTCCGTTGGAGCGATGGACTCTTCTGCATCGATTTCTGCATAGATTTAATAACAGGCCCCCAACAGGCGGAGAGGATCGCTCGGCTGCTATCTAAATTAAGCTCTCCAGGATGTAATCACACCTCAGTCCATTAAACGAGCCGCCGCAGCTCATAGACTTTAACTGGAGGACTCTCGGGGGCCGCAGGACGCGTCCGTACTTTCAGACACAGAGCGAGAATAAAACTAACATTTGTAAACATGATGTCGCTGTGAGGACAAAAACGGCTTTCACTTCTCAGAAGCAACATTTTTTCTTTACTGAAGTGTCTGAAGACCACAAACTGAATCCGGCTCTGGTTTTCTTTGAAAAACTGCGTCCTCGTGTCAGAGTCTTTTTTTTGAATTATCTGAATTGTTATATTGACTTTTAAATTATGCTGATCGATTCACATCGTCAACTCGGGGTCAACAGATTATCGGCCTAGCCGGTTGTTAGAGCTGATATTTGGCATTTTTCAGTATCAGTGTTTGAACTCAATAATCGCTGATTGAATTAATTAAAAAGTGCCAAAGACTTAAAAAGTCATTTTTATTTAAATTTTCACTTGACTTTATTGAAAAAAAAGTTGCCGGGAACTTTCTGTATGTGGAAACTTTCAGTTTTGTTTGTTAAAAGCGTTTAAATAAAGTTTTGTGTTGGAGTTTGTTATATTCCAAATTCTAAATATTGACAAAAATATTTCCGTTTTTTTTGTAAATGCTTCCTCTCATCCATCAATATGATCTGATCAGCTGTGATCAACAGATCAATTATCCAGCCCACGAAATGATCAATGCTGCAGAGGAGTCCACAGAAGAATCTGATTATATGATAATGATAAATATTTAAAATAAATGCACAGATTTTTCTTAATTTCAGAACTTTTTTAGGTCATTTTCTTTTCCTTATTTTTTTATTTTGTTTAATTTTATTTAATTTTAATTTTTTAAAGCTTTTGTTGCGGCTTATTTTTAGGTAATTTTCTTCCCTTTTGTTTTTGCAAACTTTTGGTTTCTATCTTGTTAAGTTGCTTAATGCCTTACCCATTTTTTTTTAGATAAATAAAACCAATTTGCTCAAATTTGAAAGGGTTTAACAAAATCCTGAAATAATGCCACAGACGTCCCCAAGATTTCTGCTTTTTTTGGTTCCAGCTAAATAATATTGAATCACATCTCTCAACAGTGCGAGATGCACTCGTCTGATATCCCGATTAAAAGCAGCTGTAATCACGTCTCCCTCCATTGAAAGCGACTGTTCGACTTCACCAGCTGGACACCGATAAGACGATCCAAACTGCAGAAGTGTGGCTGTCAGAGAAGATTTTCATCGTGAACTGCTGTTTTGGAAAGTCTTCAAATGGACATTTTGAAGATAATATGGCTGCCAAATAAAAGAGCAAAACTAATCCTCAGAAAACACAAACAGATGTGTTGGTGGAAGAAGCGCGTTCTCAAACTGGAGAAGCATCGGCGGCACATTACGGAGATGAAAAGCTCCTCGAGATAAAAATCCACAATAATGTGAGTCTGAAGAGGCTCTTATTTATTCTGGAGGGTTCTGCTGCCGGCTATTAGTCACAGACTGCAGTTTACTGTGATTCAGTTCAGCAGAGAAAATATGAAGAGAATGATTGTTAACCACTAAAGTTGTTACCGAAATCAACTGAAAAATAAACTTCACAGACTGAAGATGCATTAATCGATTTTTTCACACAGTAAAACTCTGCGGGTCACATTAGGACGATATAACAGCAACACAACAGTGGGTCAGCTTTACTTTATTCTGCACATAGAGCTGCACGGTTGATTCAGTGTAACTAAAGATCACAATTTTCCCACAATTAAATGAACATAATCAACGAGATTTTGATTTTCTGCAATTTATTTATAATTTTTTCAAATGTACAATTTCAAGCAGGCTTCCTGCAGATCCTCAAAGAGTCTTAAAAGGATTACATTCATTAACCAAAAAATAAGGCCTTAAATGGTATTAAATTGTCTTAATTTGATCTTTAATAGTCTTAAAAATGCTCAGACATCGGAGGGCAGATTTATGCATCGTTTTTTCTGACGTTGCGTTGCAAAGTCACAAAATAAATGGTCACATCTATAATTTTGTTAAATTTAATCAAGACTTTTTCTTCAGATTGTGTAGCAGTGGGAATATTGTGCCCACCCCCCATCTTATATTACAATGACTATCGTATTTTAGTGTATATGTAGTTTTCTTTTTAATTAAATTTGTCGTGCTGTGAGCGTCATGCATGTTTACATGACTTATGACAAACATACCTGATGACACTGATTCTTGTGTACGCAGGACAAGTGGCACAATTTTCTCTTTCAGACACGTTTGTTGTTTTGTCTTATGGTATGAAGCCGTTATGTAAAAAGTCGAAATACTGCCATCGTCACGATTAGGGGTCGACCGATACTTGTGCTTAAGGGCTGATACCTATAACGATTATTAATAGTTAATGAGACGATAACCGATATTTGGATTTGATTTGCATTAACAATAAAAATGAAAATCTTTCTTTCAATGTTTAGAATTTGAAATCTAACAAACTCCAACATTTAGCATCTTATAGCGCAAGATATACAGCAGCTTTTTTATAAAGTCAAGGGAAAATTTAAACATAAAAATGAAGAAATAAAAATTGCTCCCTGAGATTACACAAAGTAAAAATCCCTCCCACGGTGACACTTTCTTTGCACTTTTTAATAAATCTGTTTTATCAGCAATCATCGAAATAAAACGCAGATACAGATAATTGGCAAAATGCTAAATATCGGCCCAAATAATCGGCCAGGCCGATAATCTATGATCCCTAATTGCAATATGAATTTTTCTTATCATATTAAAAAGGAAACCAGTTTTATTGTGAATGATATGATGTGACACTCCTCTACACATTAAATCACAGCCGCTGCTAGCTTTGAGCTGTTAGTTGTTAGCTGTTAGCTGTCAGTTGTTAGCTGTTAGCTGTCAGTTGATAGCTGTCAGTTGTTAGCTGTTAGCTGTCAGTTGTTAGCTGTCAGTTGTTAGCTGTTAGCTGTCAGTTGATAGCTGTCAGTTGTTAGCTGTTAGCTGTCAGCGTTCAGTTGAATAGTGATCTGCAGGTACTGCATGACTTTAGAAACTTTGACATTATACGTATGAAAAAAACAAAACACGTTGTGTATTTGTGGTTTGCAGAATCGTTCAATAACAACATTTTTTTTCTCACCACTGAGCTGTTTTTGTAAGATTCAAAACTTTTTTTGTTTTTTTTGTTGACACGGTGGATGTATTTGGGTGTAGATTCACTCGGCTGGCAGCGTGGAGCCGATCAAATCGCCTCTAAAGATGCTCTAAAAAAACAGATAAGTGTTTGTGTGTGTGTGTGTGTGTGTGTGTGTGTGTGTGTGTGTTTGTGTGTGTGTGTGTGTGTGTGTGTGTGTGTGTGTGTTTGTGCATGTAAAACCACTTGACACAAGAGCAGAACACACTGAATAAATTCACCAGCGTCTAATTACAGGCAGAGCACAGATGTTCGGTATTGTCCGTCAGCTGTCAGGCATGAGCGGCCGCAGCTGCCACGGCAACACGAAAACCTCCTCACTGAAAATCCAAACCAGCTCTGAAGCCTGAATTCTCCGTCCTGAACATCCAGACGAATAATAATAATTTAAATAAAAAACGGGACACTTCAAACGGCATATGTTGGGATAATTAGCCAACCCAAACAATTTGCATTTTGGAGATCTCGCCAATTATTTTCATGTCGTCGTTCCAGAGTCGTGGAGACGGAGGGATGGAAGGAGCGTGAGTCAGACATAAAGATGCAGAGACAGGAGGCGATAGCGAGGGGTAAAGAGGAAACATTTATTCCCTCAATGCAAACTCTCATTTTTCTGGCACAGCAAGGTGTAAATAAAGCCGACAATTAATTGGAGATGGATGCAAGCGGGTGGAAAACTTCCTCAAGGGCAATAAACACCGACTGCCGGGGCTGTTTCAACTCTGCGGATCACAGCGCCGACTCGGTCTGCGCGGCCCACGTCGGCCAAAACCTGAGTCTCATTTATCAGAGCCCTCCGACACAATCCATACTGCCGTTTAGAAAGGGACATTTGAGTCGACACAAGTAAAACCACACAGTTAACCCTTTAGGACCCCCTTTAATATCACTCACTATCTTATTGCTTTTCAATGCGCTTTTCAAAGTAAAGTTTAAAAAGATGTTGTACATTAATATGATTTTCTGCTTTCATTGAGGTTTTTTTTTTAACCACCATCAGTCCTCATCATAAAGATCAAATATTATTTAATTTTCAGAATTTTAACCCTGTAAATTTCAGGTTTTTCTCATGATGCTACTATGTTTTTAGATGAAATAATGAACGATGCTGAGTCTCCTCCTCCTCAGTGTGTGAGTGTAGCTGCTGACAGTCTGGGATATGTCAGTGTGTGAGTGTAGCTGCGACAGTCTGGGATATGTCAGTGTGTGATTGTAGCTGCCGACAGTCTGGGATATGTCAGTGTGTGAGTGTAGCTGCTGACAGTCTGGGATATGTCAGTGATCAGCAGCTACATTGACTGTGACAGGTCACCTAGTGGAAATAGCATGTATTTCCTCCATATGCCAAATATGGTCAAAATGACCTCATCAGGTGGAAAATAGTCAAAATGACAAATTCAGAGTCAAAAGCCCAGAATGACACCCAGAAATAATACAAGTCCTGTTTTTCTGCTCTGATGGCTGTGGGATCAAAAATGTCAGTTTGAATGGGTTTCAACGGAGCATTTTTGGACCTGAACAGTCTGAATGTAACTATTTAGTTTCCACAGTGTATTTTAGACTTATTGTAGGAGCTGAGCTGCAAATTCACTGATTACACTCAAATACACAATCTGGACTACATTTAGGACACATGTATCAACACAGCCAATATTAGTGTGCCGATAGTCGGCGTGAGCTTTATCATGTCGTTCACAATGACACTGGTAAAAACTGTTCATATAATAAGAAAAAGTTGGTATTTTTAAATGGCAATATCGGACTTGTTGACATAATGACATCGTACCGTTACCCACGGCAACAACAACCATAGCTGACTGTTAGATTTCTATCAGCTTCGTGGTGGAGGAGTTTGGTTCTGTGCGTTTTTAGTGGCGTGGAATCGCTGGGATCGTGCTTAATGTTTTCTGAACAGCCTCGGTCTTTCCGGTCTTTTCAGTTTTTTGGGTCTTTTCGGGCTCTTGAGACTTTTTGTTGACTTGATGCTCAGAGTCAGAGTAACCTCAGTTAAAAAAATAAAAAAATAATAATAATAATACAAAAAAATATATATATATATATAATATAATATATATATATATATATATATATATATATATAAATAAACATCTAAACAGTACAGTACTATACTGTACTGTACTGTTTAGATGTTTATTTTTTTTTATATTTTATACAGAATTTAGAATCTCAGTACTGCTCAAGCTCATTTTCTTTGAGAGCAAACTTACATTTATGTTGAAATGTAAAACTATGACACTTATTTTGCTGCAATTTTATGTTCTCTGAATAATATTTTGTTATATTTTGTCTTATATCAAAGATATCGTTCGCACAAAAATGCCCTGAGATAGCATGATATTATTTTAACGCTCACCACTAGATGATGATGTGCTCGGCTTCTCAGTCAGATCCAGCCCGCGCTCCTCCACAGCTCCGCCCTCTCGCCCAAATTTGGTCACATTTGGCTGAATGAAGTCATCATGTTTAAAGCAGGAACACAGAGGATACACTGATCTAATGTGTAGTGATGTGAGCCGTGTTTGTTACTCTGACATTTACAGGAAAACATGTAGTGTATTATTAAGAGCTGGCCTCTGGTTTGATGTTTAATAGAATATGAGCTTTAATACACGAGGAGGAAACGCGTGATGGAAACGGGCCGAGACGACTGAATACGTGAGAGAGAGACGAGCCGACAGTCAGCGGTACTTAAAGACAGAAACAAGAGAGACGGGGAGAGTTTGAGGGGAAACACACCGGGGAAATTACCATGTCGTGTTGATCTTTGCTTCATTCACACACACTGAGAGGAGCACAGTCCTCGTGTTGAGTAAGGGACTGTTCTTTATTTATCGGAGGGGCGGCTGGGTATTTTTCCTTGACCCTTCCTGAGTGACTGTTGGAAATTATGCATCGCCCTCCGACACCTGAAATCACTTAGATCTGATAAACTTTGAAATTTTTAGATCTGAAAAACATTTTTTTTTTAATCAAATTTTAAAACTTTTTTTTTTTTGTCATTTTGGGGTGTCATGGGTTTGGAAAGCATTTTTTCTTCAGTAACCCCCCCCCCCCGCAGATTTTTAGGTTTTCCTAAAAATCTGCAGTAAAATAAATACAAAGTGCAGCCATTTATATTTGTATGCTACTCCCCGACAGCCAAAAGACCCCAAACAGTCCGTCCACAGTGCTCAAGAAACATTTGACACTCTTGTCACCCCCTGCCCTCTCATAAATAACGAACAGTCTCTACGATGGATACAGACCTGCAGGCTGTCCCGGCAGACACAGACGGTCACGGATCGTTGAGGGGAAACAGGACGAGGTTCACAGCCTTCATGCTGACGCTCCTGAATATTTGTCAAACATAAAGGGACAGCGTCCCTGTGGGAGGACGTCTCAGAGTCCCTCAGAGAGCCGTAAAGCGTGTTTTATGTATTTGTTTGTGTGTTTGTTGTGTGCTTCATGAATCCAAATCAAACACCAGAGCTTCGTTCTGATATGAAACAGAATTAATTGAATCCACATTTTGTCGTATCCTCAGAAGAATCTTTTGGGATAAAATCCCTAAAGACGTTTCGTTTTGTTTCCCTGAACAGCAAACGGCCACGGAGCCGCGGGCTCAGACGGAGTGTGTAAAGCAGAGAGTCAGCCACGTCTCCCAAAAAAATCACATTCATAAAAAACTCATTTACGTTATCAAATGCATTTGGTAAGAAACTTCATTCTGCTCAGATTAAGTTTTTAAATCATCCCACATAATAAGGAAACATTCATAGTTCAAACTTGTGTTTGTTGTTGTGTTCAATGAAAGGAGCATTTATTTGGCCAGAGGACGAGCGCTTTTGTTTTGCACTGTGATGTCGGCAGGTGTAATAGGGCGGGGCCTTTCATCAACTAACCAAAGTCATCGATTACAGAATATGATGATTTGCAATACCTGAATCAGCGCGTTATGAATGCAATATACTGTAGTTAGATGCATCATGATTTTGGTTGCACCCTGACAGAGCGTAGATCCCACCGGACTGCGAGCTGCGGCTTCAGCTATTTTCACGCCACGCTCACCTGAAAAATATATACTACAAAAACCCAACACACATACACACATTACTACTGATACACAGTGCCTTAAAGTACTTGTGTGTGACGTTAGACCTCCATATGAAGCTGCATCTCAAACACAAACAGAGAAGCTTTTGCCCGCAGAGCGAAACACGCTCCGGCAGTGAAAACAGAAATGTGTTAATGAGTTAAACTGAAAACGCTGTCGGCGCTCTCTTTGATGCTGTCAGGTCGCTCCGTCAGAAGGAGCTACACGATAAAAGCCCCTCTTGTTCTCGTTTTAAATCACCATTACTGTATCATCCTCGCTCACAGTTGTTGTCTCGTTTAGTTATTAATGAGAGCGGCGTCTCGAAACCGCACGCTCACTTTATTGTTTCATGTAATTTGGCGCCCGCACTGCCGAGACACAGGAAATCTCTCTGTTACATTACATTAGTCGTTTTACTGGAAACACACAGAGCGCGGCCCCTGAGCGCGGCCCCCGAGCGGCCCTGGAGTGTGGCCCCGTAGAGCCTCACCGTGCTGCTTAAATAATGCTGTGAATGTACCACCAGCTACCCTCTGGTCCCCCCTCACACCCGGACTGGCCCCCCCGCACAGCCGGACTGGCCCCCCCTCACAGCCGGACTGGTCCCAGTCGATGTCAGACGTGTCAGCGTCTTTAGCGGCCGCTCCGTATGCTGATTTCTGCATTTGAAACTTCCTGCAGTTTCCTGTGTTTGTATATGTTTTTATTTTTCTCTTTTTTTTAACCCCGCCCACTCTCGGTGTGAGGTTATATTTAACATTTGGCAGCAAATCGTTCAGTTTCCATCCTGAAACTCAGCTCATATTTAATCATAAACTCACGTTTATGCAGATTAATATCCCACTCCGCTCTCTATCATTTAGAATAAAGCGTGTCCCATCCGTATTTTTAAAAACACATCAGTGAGTCGCTCTGTGGCGCCGGGCGACGCCTTCCTTCATTACCATAAACACACTGTTCGAGTCGACACCGCACACACACCGTCCTGCTGCCGCAGATATTCACTCGCAGCGTAGCAATCCACGGCTGATAATAGTGCCCAAAACATTTCCTCCTGTTTGAGTAAAGCTGCCAAAAACTACAGCTCGACTTATCAGACAGCTCTGGATGTTTTGGACTTGTCTTTATCCACTTAGTCATTTATATCTACATTACTAACGATTATTGATCGAAAATGGAATCGTGTTAATATATTTTAAAGTACCAACAGTCATTCCTACAATATTTTCATATCAAAAAAGAAATTTGGTTAAAAGGAAAACCTGAAAAATTGTATTTTTTGATTTTGTTTTCCACTTTTAGCATTAACGAAGTGCTTTTGAGATTTAAAAAAATATAGCCTAAAAAAAGTTTTCAGCCCATGTCGCGCAGCCCAAGTTATCAGCTGTTTCAGTAAATGTCTTTTTAAAGGAGCCATCTGTCTGATTTAAAACAAAAACCAAATATAGATTATTAGATAGAGTCATAGAGTACTTTTTTTAAATTTTACTTTATTACATTTTTATTTTTTGACTTGAAGTCACTGTTCCACACTGTTTGTATTAAACACATTATTTCTTAAATCTGTGGCACTCTGCCAACAGTGTGAAGACAAAAATAAGATCATCAGCATCAAAGAAAAAAATGATTTTTTTTCTATTTTATTGCAAACTATGGATTTTCAGATAATTTTGTTTTTAAAAGGCTGACGCTCATTATTGAGTAACTAACCAGTTTATTTTCCAGAAAATTTAAACAAAACGATATTAAAAAAAAGGAAGCAGAGCAGTTCAAAGTAATTTTCAACAAGATTATTTTTTAATTATCAATTTTTAATTTTGTCGATATTGTTTAAATGAGATAAATAATATATTGAAAGAGTGGTTCACTGTCAACAATGTTAAGATAAAATAAAAAGGTGATGCACATCTCAGAAAAAAGAATGTAATCCTGAGTTTTAATCTGTTTTAATCCCAACATATGGATGAAAACAAAATCAGCACCTCTGCACCTGATAAACGTCCTGCAGACGACCTTCACTGTTTATGACCAGCCCTGTTCACACACACTGAACACACACACGCACTCATGATCACAGGTGTGTAGACCCACTTATAAGCCATCCAGACTCGCACGCACGCACGCACGCACACACACACACACACACACACACACTCGGTCATTAGTGAAATGAAAACACTCTCATCTCCCCTTGAAATGAGAACAGCAGCGTTATTTCTTTCATCATTGACTAACAGAAGTAACTTTTAAATGCTGATAAACACAGATTTGCATTTTTCCTAGCACACACACACACACACACACACACACACACACACACACACACACACACACACACACACACACACACACGCACATTCAGCAATAGGTGTGATGATGTGTGGAAGATGACTTTCTTCACCACTGAGATTAAAACTGGCTGAATGACCTCCATAACCATCACAGCTAGCTTCAAGACAAACACGTAATCGTTCACTGTGACACACACACACACACACACTCACACACACACACACACTCACACACACACACTCATACACACATTTATGTGTAAAACATAAGCATGGATTCTCATGTACGCTTTTAAAGCAAACACACATTTGCATGCACCAACATGAGCTAATGTTATTTCTGATGCACACAGACAAACACTCGCCCACACTCACACAGTGTGTCACATTCACAGAGTCTCACACACACACACACACACACACACACACACAGAAGCAGAAAGTCCCTAAAAGAGTGAGATGTTTTTTCAAATGTGTCAAGATATGAAAGTTGACCTTGGCTCGTCGTGTTTGCAGTTACTGAGAGACTGAAAGATAAACAGAAAAAGAGTTAACGCCGCACTACACTGAACCTGTCTCTGAGTGTGTGTGTGTGTGTGTGTGTGTGTGCGTGCTGTGTTTTGCTGCGTCACTCTCAGTTTGAAGTTTGATTGCTCTTTTGATTGTGCCGCCAGTTCAAGTCCACAGTCCGTCTGAGTGTCTGGCCCCAAAATAAACAGCTCTTCTGTGTGTGTCAGCAACATTTCCAAAGTGACACGCCATCTGAGCTGATGTTGTCATCCGGAGGTGGAGGGGGCGGTTGACAGTGTGACACCGCGGAGAGACACCTGCAGACTAGTTTCTGACACCAACAAACAAAAAAACCCTGACAGCTGTTTTTAGCGAGTCATTGCTGTGTTTCCAGCTGCGTTTGAGCCAACAAACGTGTGTTTTGTGTACCCTTGCTGTGTTTTCAGTGAGGATCGCACCATGAAAACGGTGTGTTTTCAGCCAAAATATGATCTTTTCTTAACATAACCCAGTGTTTGTCTGTTTTTACCTAAACCTAAACAATGGTTAACCACAGTGTTGTTAAAATGCTGTAGTATTGTATGTTAGAGAATAGGAATTAGGAGTCTGGAATTTAATATTATTGCTTTTAAAAAAAAACTTTAATGGAATAATTTAAGTTTTTTTCATCTTAATCTTTGAGAAATATAACAAAACAAAAACAAAAAACACACACTCCATCCTGTCTGTTACACGCTACGTCCATTTATGTCAGCTGTCAGTAATGAGGGACTATAACACTATAATATAGTATATATTATAGTGTCTATATTATAGACATTACTTTCCCGACACTCTGTGCTGCACTTCCACGTACAGCCGAGAGAAGGCGGCGAGAGCAGAAAACCGAGAGGACGCGAAGACGCGGACAAAAACCAAAAAAGTGGCCTATTGGCAGTAAAATAAATACAAAATACAGCCATTTAAAGTTGTATGCCCCTCCTTAGTGCTTAAAAATGATTTGACATGCCCCCTCCCCCTTTTTGCACCACCCCTCCTCTTACAAAACTATTGTTTGTGATGACAAGAATCGATAACGAGTACACGGAGGAACTGCTGCGTATTTACAGCCAGTTTTCAACAGTAAAAAACCGTATTTGTATTCGTCTGTCGTGAGCAATGCATTGTGGGTAGCTCCAGTTGGAGGCCCTGGACAGTCTGCACACTGCAGTGTTTTTTGGAAACACCGTGTTAAATGGAGAATTTGGAGCTCGCTCAGAAGTTTGGTTTAAAGTCATTCTTGTAATTCTGACGTTTACAAATTCCCAAATTTAATTTAATCCCTACTTTAACACCAAAGTAATTTATTACATTTAGTTCCACGTGTTTATTTTGGACTCTCAGCTTTGTCTCTTGTTGCTGATCATCAGTGAGACACAAACAGACCGTCTCTCTCCATCTGATTACTATTTGGCTCATGTCACGGGTTTGATTCCCTGCGGACTCTCCCAGCCTGTCTGTCTCGACAATGAGCCCCTCGCCATCCTCTCCCCGCCTCCTGATTGGCTGGCTCCTGCAGATCCACTGACGCCGTTACATTACATTTATCAACACAATGGGAGGACGGGGACGGCTGAGGGGGGGACAGATGTCTCTGTGGTCCACAGCTGGAGAAGAGTTTGAGATGTTTAGTGGGTTTGTTTGTGCGTTTGTATCAGTCACTCTCGGTCTGATTGCTATTTTGATCATGTGAATTCCCGAACCGCCTCGAGCGTCTGTCTGGCCCCGAAACAAACCGCTGTCACTCTCCGTCTCTATCTGCTCTGTCTCTCAAGTCTCTGGAGTCTCTCTGCTCTTCTCAAGTCTCTCACTCTGTCTCTTTCTCCAAATTTACACTCTCTCTGTGTCTGTCTCTCGAGTATTACACGCTTTTCACGCTTCTGCATCTGAATGCTTTAACAACCAGCTCTGCCCGTCAGTTAACCGAGCACACGAGCCGCTCTGCACCTGGAAACCTCAGCTCACCTCTTTAACCAGAGACAGCATGTGTCCCACTGAACCGTCCTGTTATGGTGCAAAAATACACAAGGTGGCGATTCAGATGGACAACTTCAAACCCTTAGGGACTGTTGGTCACTTTTCACACGCTTTTCATTCTTCCTGTTGTGATAATTGTGTGTGTGTTGATGCATGTGTCCTAAATGTAGTCCAGATTGTGTATTTGAGTGTAATCAGTGAATTTGCAGCTCAGCTCCTACAATAAGTCTAAAATACACTGTGGAAACTAAATAGTTACATTCAGACTGTTCAGGTCCAAAAATGCTCCGTTGAAACCCATTCAAACTGACATTTTTGATCCCACAGCCATCAGAGCAGAAAAACAGGACTTGTATTATTTCTGGGTGTCATTCTGGGCTTTTGACTCTGAATTTGTCATTTTGACTATTTTCCACCTGATGAGGTCATTTTGACCATATTTGGCATATGGAGGAAATACATGCTATTTCCACTAGGTGACCTGTCACAGTCAATGTAGCTGCTGATCACTGACATATCCCAGACTGTCAGCAGCTAAATATTAATAATCTACTTAGCATGTAGTATACTGGAAAAATAAATATATCATTCTTTGCATTTTTGTTAATCTAAAAACATAGTGGCATCATGACAAAAAAACTGGCATTAAAAGGGTGAAAAATATTTGATTTTCATGACTGATGTTGGTTAAAAAAATAAACTCACTGAAAGTTAAAAATCATATTATTGTATATTATTCTTTATAGCCTGATATGAAAAGCACATTTTGTGTAGTTTTGTGAGTTTGTGTAACATTACAGGGGGCCCTAAGGGTTAAGGAGAAGACTTATGGGTGTTATTTTATTTTAGGGAAAACCTGAACTTGAATTTAAAGATGCTCTGAGTGCATTAAATTAATTGTATATAATGAATCAGCAGATCAGTGTGACGGCAGAGGCTGCAGCTGTTCTCAGATATTGCAGCGAGTTTTAGTGAAAAATCTGTGTTGATAAAAAATTTGGTCTCATGATTGTCTGATTTTTGAAATCTCAGATCGCTCATGTAAATCTGCGATTGTTTGTTGTGGTTTATGTTACAATAAATAGAAGGATAAGGTGTCCTGGGTGTGTTTCTGTGGAGTAATATCTACATAAACACATCTGTTTTCCATGTTTCTGCAGGTAGAGTTTGTGTGTTTGTAAAAAAAAAAAGGAGAAACGTCAACTCGTCTTCCTGCCTCTGTGTTTGTTTTGTATATATGTTCCCGGCTGAGTGACTTCATCAAACGCTTGTCACTTGCAGCCTGATTGCCGTTTCAATCATGTCACATAGTGGTTCCTCTGCCACTCGAAGTGTCTGTCAGCATCCGAAAATAGACCCTTCCTCTCCCTCTCTTTCTCGAGATGTGACTGTCTTTGCATTCTGCCATAAAACGTCTTTAAGCACGCGACGAGGAAACAAATTGACTGAGTGACGCCCGTGTACAGTACAAATACCTCTAATCAGGATGAATCTTTTCACAGAGCAGGTGGAAACCCACACGCCCTCCCAACGCACCCCAAAATGTCCCAGTTTCACCGTGAAAGCTGGAGTACGCAGTTTAATGTTGACGTCACTGGGCAAAAATAACTAAATAAAAATCAAAGAAAACAGACTCCTGCACCTCCTCTGGGCTCAGTTTTCAGGCTCTCCGGGCCAGCGACTCTCAGCCTGCTTTGCTTGGGGGCCACTTTTGCTAAATGACAGGAAGCCAGGGGCCAATCGCAGCAACCCCATACATGTTACAAGGACATTTTTGGGATTTCAGGATGTTTCTCGGATTTTAGGACAGTTCTAGAATTTAAAGACATCATTAGGATTTGAGGACATTTTCTGAATTTTAGGTCGTTTTTGGGGATTTTAGGAAATTTCCAGGATTTCAGGACATTTATTGGATTTTAGAAAGTTTCTTGCATTTTAGGGTAGTTCTAAGATTTTAGGACAATTCCCTGATTTTAGGACATTTCTAAGATTTTTGGACTTGTCTAGGATTTCAGGACAATTCTAGGAATTTAGGACATTTCTCAAATTTGTGGAAGTCTATGGGATTTTAGGAGATTCTTTAATTTTTGGACTTTATTGGGACTTTAGGGCATTTATAGGATCTTAAGGACATTTGTGGGATTGCTGGAGGTTCTTTTGAGATTAGGAGGTTTCTTGGATTTTAAGACATTACTCAGGTTTAAGGATGATACTAGACTTTTTTGACAATATGAGATTTAAGGATGTTTACGGGATTTTAGGACATTTCTGGGATATGAGATTTTAGGGTGTTTCCAGGATTTGGGGACATTTCTAGGATTTTAGGACATTCGTGTCTCAGCTGTGTCCTCTGTCGGGGGTGTGGGGGATCCTCCTCTGGCTCTTGTTTTGATCAACAAGCTCTATTTTGATGCTGTTTTATGTCTCTGACACCTTATGGAGACGAAAAGGACAAAAACAATTCACGGGGTCAATCACTTTATTTTGATAGTGTATAAGAAAATAGTTCTGGGGCCACCAGGCACCCTGTTGGGGCCCAGATTTGGCCCGCGGTCCATATGTTGAGTATCACTGGTGTAAAGTAGAGTTAGTGTGTAGTAACATCACCGTCAGGAGGAAACGTGAGAGCGGAGGTCTGAGGTTCTCTGCCGTCCTGCAGGTGGAAGAACATACAAAGTCAGCTTGATATGGCAGTCTCCAAACTCTAAGAGGCACGAGGCGGTTTTATTACGGAGACAATTTCCCAGCTGTCCGTTTGCTGTATCGGCCGGTGTCGGAGCGGCTGTCAGCTGCTCATTTAGAGCGCGGCGGCCGTCGGTAGGTGAGAGTGTGAAGGCAGCGCTGGATCCCCTCCAACACCGACTCTCAATTCTCTCTTCCTCCAACATCTAAAGTGGGAGATCCTTCTGTGCTGAATGAGATCAGACAGCTGTGTGTGTGTGAGTGTGTGAGTGTGTGAGTGTGTGTGTGTGTGTGTGTGTAGTGTGTGTGTGTGTGTGTGTGTGTGTGTGTGTGTTGTGGAGGCAGTGTGTGTGAGTGGGTGTGTGAGTGTGTGTGTGTGTGTGTGTGTGTGTGTGTGTGTGTGTGTTGTGCGTGTGTGTGTGTGTGGTCAGAGAGTGTTTGGCCTGCTGGCTGGGTGAGTGGTTGGATGTCTGATTTGGAGGCTCCTTTTCTGTTTGATTGGGTAAGTGCTGCTGCTGTGTGTGTGTGTGTGTGTGTGTGCGCCTGTGTGTGTGTGTGCCTGTGATTGGCTGTCTGTCACTCTGTGTGTGTGTGTGTGTGTGTGTGTTCTTGAATATTGTTTGGCTGGCTGACTGGGTGAATATCTGGTTATGAGGTTTTCCTCTCACCTGTCTGTCATGGCCTCCTGCTCAGTTTTTCTGCCTCAGAGTTTACAGCAAAGCACCGAACATTTTGATGCAGCATAAAGAAACTGTATCCGTGTTCAAAGGACGCGGCTGAGCCTCCTCCAAAACAAATAATAATGATGCGTTTAGATAAGAAAAGAACAGAAAAGAAAGGAAAGGAAAAGAAGGATCAGATCAGATCAGATCAGACTATTAATACCACACTGGGAAAATTCACAGCAACTCAAGAGCCAGAAAACAAAAAAAATACAAAAAAAGTGATTTAGGATATAATTTACCAAAATACAAATAAGATAAAATAAAACTCAGATGAAACATAGACTCTGTGTGCACTGTATTCACCTCTGAGTTATACAGATGCTGCATGTCCATGACTGACGGTTACACAGGATAACTGAAGTATGTACACAGTGTGTAGTATATTTACTGCAGAAAAATAGGAATATAGCCTATAATTATAATGGCACACTAATATGTTGCACACTTTGGAACTGCACGGCATGATACACAGTAAAAGTATTAATATATATATATATGAATAATATAATAAATAAAAATAAATATATGTATGCAGTGGGATGCTGCTGAGACGTGCCTGAATCCATTGCTAGAATCACGATGTCGAGCACGTCCGCAAACGGCTCCAGGACGCCGTGCCTTCGTCGAAACGCAGCGTTGCCGGACTTGGTGGAATTTAGCCATCAGTGTGTACGTGATCCACATTTCTGTGTTAAACCCCCCCCCTCCTCTCTCTCCTATCCATTTTCCAAAAACACAACACCTCTATTTCACATTCCAGAGGGACAAAGGACGGAGTGATGGATCTATATAAATGTGACACATTTAATCTGCTGCTGTGTGACCTCCTCTTAACTCAAACAGACGGGGAGAGAGAGAGGGAGCCGAGCGGTGACTTTAACACACACTCACACACACACACACACTCACACTCACACACACACACACACACACACACACACACTCACACACACACACACACACACACACAGAGCCCGTGGAGTTGTGGGCCGCGCCGGTCGATAAAGGACATAGATTACTTAACACTTCTTCAGCGGCTCTTTTCACGGCGTTCATGCAGAGTTTTTTTTAGTTCCAGGACAGTTTGCAGGGATGACGGAGAGATGCTGTTAAATGCTGCAGCTGGAGTCTGATTCGACCCTCCACCTTTGAACACTATTAAAGAAACAGTTTTAGAAAATTCACATCCTCAGACAGAAAAATAGTCAGTTAGGTCTTTATTTCAAACATGCCAAATAAAATAGGGAAACAAAATTAAATATAAGCAGGAAAAACCACCAGAATGCCTGTCGGTTATGTTTGGTAAACAAACATATTTCATGTCCAAAAAGAAGTAGGAGGAAGTTAATATCAAATTCTCTTTAGATGAGAAGATTAATCCCATTTTTGCGTCACATGCTTAATATAAAGGGTGGAGCAGTTAGCTTAGCTTAGCACAAACACTGGAAACGGATATAAACAGTTAGCGTGGCTCCATCCAACAGTTACAGAATCCACCGACCTGCATCTCTGAAGCTCATTAATAAACATGTTATAACTTGTGTGTTTTAATCCATACAAAACCCAAAGTGCAAAAACAATGTGTTAAGTGTTAAAAATTTTTGTGTTTTCTGTCGTCACGCCGTCGCCTCACATTTTCACACAACTGTAACTAAACACATCCCTGCTCAGGCTGTTCTCACAAACTGTTTTTCCTACAAAGTGTAATGCACTCAAAATTCATACATATCCCAGGTGTTTTGAAAGGCTGTGAACAAATGACCAATGCATTTAACGCAAGCATCTGTCAGAATTTTCCATTTTATTGTTGTTTTTTTTTTTTGTATTTCATGTAAAGCTTCTTAACATAAAATTGCTCTATAATGTCCTATCATGCAATCAATTAATTAATTCATTGCACATGTAAACGAAGAAGTTTAAACGCAGTCTTCTACTGCCAGTTTACAGATTACGTGACAAATTAAGAACGTAAGCGATATCTTCAAAATGTGGATAAAACTCAATGTGGAGATGACTGTGTTTCCACTGAGTGATGTTGTGTGACTTCTCCTCTGGTGATAACATCCCAGTAACCATGGCGATGGATGTTCAAAACATTAGCAGCTTTATTTCTATTGCAGCCACCGCACTAGCCGTCATTATTTCCAATCCAAGGCCACGTAGGCGTGTTATGGAGCCATGATGGAAAGGCGAGCCCCTTATACGTGGGAGCGGCCACGTATGAGGGAGGGATTTCTGGGAGATGTAGTCCACGATTTCACAGAGGAATTGTGGATTCAAAAAAAACTTTCTCAGAGTTATGTGATGCAATAACAGCTCTTGTAGCTCCTGCTGCATCATGAGGGAGCCCTGTAGGGACAGTGTTAAAGACAGAGTGGACGTGAGTGGACACAGTGGACCTGCAGCGTGCATAAATCATCGTTAAGTGTCCCAGAGCTGAGGGACAAAGTGGCTCATGGGTAATGTGGCATTTTGCTCGGGGTCAGAGCGCCTGCACGGTGAAACGTCCTAATTAGAGGAACATGAAGGCGGCGCGGGGATCATATGGTGCGCGGACAGTGGGGACGCTCTCTGTAATGGAGACGTTATGGCAGAGTGAACACGTTAATGTCGGGGAGGAACAGAGCAGCGGCAGGAAAAGGTCAACGGACGAGAACGGATCGCTTTGGACATCTAACGAGCCACGCGGCAGATTATTAATGACTCACCAGGGAAACTGTAGCATATGGGAATCTTTGTTAAAACCAAAATTATTATATTCATCCCCAAAAGAAAGTAAAATACCCTGACATCGTTTCTGAGGAGCTGCAGATGCAAAAAGATAAACACGTTTAAACACCAAATAACATAAAAGTCTTTGAATTAGGTGGATTTAAATGTTTATATTCCAAATATTTTCTTTTTTTTTAAAGATTTTTTTTTTGGCATTTTAGCCTTTATTATATAGGACAGATCAATAGCATGAAAAGGGGGAGAGAGAGTGGGGACGACATGCAGCAAAGGGCCTCGAGCGGGAGTCGAACCCGAGGCCGCTGTGGCAAGGACACTGTCTTTATTCATGGGGTGCCTGCTATATCCACTCAGCCACCGACGCCCCATATTCTAAATAGTTTTATTTTATTTTATTTTATTTTATTTTTTGTTTTATTTTGTTTTATTTTATTTTATTTTATTTTATTTTATTTTATTTTATTTTTTTTATTTATTTATTTATAGTAAAAAACGTAAAATAGATGATAACTACTAAAATAAACGAGCAGATTGTCATGACACGGTAAGAAGGCAGTGAACAACTTGAAAAGAAATTAGTCAAATCAAGTCAAAGTTTTTAAAAGGGAAAAGAAAAATTAAGTTTAAAATAATGTGGAAAAAAGTGCTTAAAAATGTGTTTGTTTTTGAAAGAAATTACAATAATTTGCTCAGAGTTTAATGATTTAAATACTTGTGAAGTCTTCTGAAAGCAGCACATGAAAACTGCTGTTGCTCCGCTTTTCAAAGGGTTTAAGTGCAGTTATCTAATTGATAGTTATAGTTAGTTAATATGCATCTTTCTATTACTTTAGCTTGTGAAAGTGTCTGTGTGATTTGGGACTTGAGGCTGCAGAGTTGAGCTGAAGGATAATCTTTTTCCTGCATGTTCTTTGAATTTTTTCCTGCTTTGCAAAGTTTTGCAGTTTTTCATTTCAACAGATGACAGATTCATAATCAAACAGCCACTTTGTATCTCGTCCACATGAATTTTGATGCGTGTTCTTATAAAATGTCTTTGAAATGACAAAAATGTGAATGCAGTTTGGTGCAGAAACACCTTTGATGGTGGAGCCGGAGATCTGTGACAAGTGCAGACGCGTGTTGAGGTTTTTCACACTTCGTATGAATCGCGTTACACTGCAGCTTATTTCAGTTACCACACCTGCTCTTCTGGTGGGAGCACGAGTGAAATTAGGAGTCAGCGTGCTAACGTGTGTGACAGGGCTCCAGATGTGTGGAAATCTGTGACATGTCAGATAATTGTGAACTGAAGGTGGAAAAGATTTGATGAAGAGCTCAACTGTGTAACAGCTGTTTGTTTGTGAATTACTGTGAGAAAATGTTACGTTACATTTGTACATTTTAACAACGCTGTGATTGTCTCACTCTGATGGTCAAATTTGAGACTGAAGTTCAGTCTGGGACACGTTTTTAAACCTTTGAACTCTGAAGGAGGGCTCACGTTTTCCCCACATATACAGCATGCTAACATTATTAGCATAAGACTATGGAATTTTACATAGCATCAATTAGCTTAGATGCTAGCGGGATTTTCCTCTACCAGTTTACATGTTTTATTTTTGCTTTCTCTGAGTCATACGGTGATACGGGATCATTGCTCATTTAATCGAAATATGGATGCAGACCGCTGGATCGTTACGCCCGCAGCGTTGATAGTAGCATTGTAGAAGTATTAAGTGGCAGCATGAGGAAAATATTCACGCACAGAAGAAAGATTAAAAATGTCCAGAGAAAAGGAAAATCCGTCACATCTAACAGGCTGTAAAACCGGATTACGTGGTGAGAGAAGGACTGAAGTTAGAAGGAGGCCGGGGTTAGACGTGAAGTCAGGTTTCGGGGTCAACGAATGAACAGAAGTGACTTGAGTCTGCAGGTGAGCGAGCTTTTTCTTTGATATGTTCAGGTGTCGGCCGGCGCTGATTGTGTCTGCAGGCGCCGCTTTTGATCTTCCAGGGTGTAAAATATTCACACAAAGCAAGACGGAAGAAAAAAACACAAAAAGGGAAAGAAAGTGACTTTTTCTGTTATTTCTGACACCTTCACACAACAAAACAGCAAGGACAAACAAAAGAAACAAAAAAAAAGAAATAAATAAAGACAGAAAGGTAAACAAAAGAAAGCTGTTATTCTGCGAGTCCTATTCATTTCCTCGGCTGCCGCCGGCCCGCCTTTTAGCGCCGCTGAGCCTCTAACAGCAGCACAGTGTTCACAGTCGCTGCGTTAGTGGTCCGGCCCATTAGGGAAAGGTCAGCCGTGCAGGCACATATCGAACACAGACGTCCCACCGATGTCTCAAGCTGCTCCTCTGAAAAGGCGCTCTTTCTTTCAATGGCTCGCCAAGCATTTGTATTACTGCGGAAATCGAGTTAAAAGGTCAACAAATCTACGGCCTGCTTTTGTGCTGTAAGTGCAAGTGGGTTTGAATGTTTCTCTGTGTGTGTGTGTGTGTGTGCGTGCGTGCGTGCGTGTGTGCGTCGGCCTACAGTACTTTTCATCTCCTCCGGCGTCCTTGTCTACCTGTCCTCTCCGCGTCCATTAATCCATCACGTCATGTGACGCCCATTCATCTTTTTGTCGTTTCTGCGTCTGTCTGTCCTCCCTGCATTCACTCTTTTTACAATTCATCTGTCATCGGCCGCCTCGCACTCGTTCCCTCGCTCCCTTGCTCGCTCCTCTGCCGCCGTCTGAGGCCGGCTCGCAAGATCAAGTCGTCACCGTGCAGCTGTATTTTACTCCTGTCGTCTTTTCATTTATTTTATTCACTCTTTCCTTCATTTCTTGCCAGTTTTTATCATCTTCTCATCCTCCTTTTTTGTTGTTTTCTCTCTCTTTACCTCTTTACCTTTTGTGTTTCCAGTATTGGAAGAAATACTCAAATATTTTGACTTGAAGTGTCTGTAATTAACATTTTATTTAAAAATGTGTTAAATGACATCGTGAGACGTCATGGATGTAGCCACTGTGACTTCGGCCGTTGCTTTCGGCCATTGCCGGGATTTCAGGGCGTTTCCAGGATTTAAGGATGTTTCCAGTATTTCAGGAAGTTTCTAGGATTTGAGTACATTTCTAGGATTGTAGGACATTTCTAGGTTCAAGGACATGTTGTTAGAGGATGTTTCTGGGTTTTTAGGACATTTGTAGGATTTTAGGAGGTTTGTGGGATTTCACAACATTTCTAAGATTTAAGGACGTTTCTAGGATTTCAGGATTTTTTTTCAAGGGTTGGGAATGACATTTTTTGTCCAGCTGCCACTGTGGCTGGTGAATTCCAAAATCTACCAGCCAGTCATGGGATTACTAATGTTTTTGGGTTTTTCAGCTGATGAGTGAAGCAAATCTCGCAGCCACTTGCATGTTTCAGCAGTGTTTGGCCGCCGCTGTTTTCCAACCTGCTGTTTATAGGATTTCAGCATGTCTTTGACCATCTTTTGTTTTTTTGGGTAAATTTTGACCTGACAATGGCTCCAGCTGCCAGAGAAATGTTTGCAGTTTGTCCTGAAATGAATGCAGAGTACCTCATCATTGAACTGCAGTACTTCAGTGTATAAGTACTTCGTCTCCAGCTCAGCGTGACTCCTCCCCCTCCTCTCTCCTGACCTCACCCTCAGCTCATATCTCATCTCTGCTGTCTTTGCTGATCTCACCTCTCTCACTCTTCTCCTCTCACCTGACTTCACCTCCTCCCCTCCTCCTCTGCTCCCCTCCCTCCTGCACACATCCATTTGCTCCTCAATTCATCTATCCATCAAATTGTCTCTCCTTTACCTCGGCTATCCTTTCCACCACACACGGTATAAAGAGTGGTAGTATTTTACAACTGCCCTCTCCTGTCTGCGCTCCTTCTCCTCACCTTTCTTTATCTCTCCTCCCTCCTCACCTCCCAGCATTTCATCTCCTCCTCTCTTCCCTTACAACAGGGTTCAAATATGAAACACAATGTGAGGCTGTTTTTGTGGGGTTTTTTATACTAAAATGTACTTTGGCTTTCTGTAAATTCTGTCCGGCATCACGATCAGAGCTGCAGACGAATCTTCACAACGGCGTTAAAGCTGAACACTCGTTATCTTTCCTGTGTTATTTGCATTTTATTCTGTTTGTGTGCAGCATGTACAGCCGGCGACTTCACTGGCTTTGTTTGGGGGCCACTTTTACAAAATGTCAGGAGGCCAGGGGCCGGTCGCAGCAGCCCCAAACATGTTTCTAGGATTTAAGGACAATTCTGTGATTTTACAGAACTTCTAGGATTTCAGAACATTTCTAGGATTTAAGAATATTTGTTGGATTTTTAAACATTTCTCTGACTTTCTGGGATTTTGGGATGTTTCTCAAATTTTACAATATTCCTAGGATTTTTGGATATTTCTAGGATTGTAGCACATTTCTGGGATTTTAGGACATTTTTAAGATTTTTGGAGATTTCTTGGGTTTTAGTACATTTCTAGTATATAATTTCAAAATATCACACTATTCTCAACCTTATTATTCAGTTTATTCATTATTATTATATTTTATTTAAAAAAATCTAATTTCAAATTGAGCGCAAATAATTTTAAGTTTACAACTCATTTATTTTCACAAATATAAGAACATCACAATTTTTCTGCAATATCAAAATATTTTAGGATGCCTCAAGGTTTAAAGGACATTTCTTGGACTTAGGATGTTTCTTGGTTTTGGGACGTTTAAAGGATTTTCGGACATTTAGGACGTTTTTAGGAATTTAAGATGTTTCTTGGATATAAGGACGTTTCTAGGATTTTAGGACATTTCCAGAATTTTAGGAGGATTCTTTTGTTTCTTGCATTGTAGGACATTTCTAGGGTTTTAAGACGTTTTTAGTGTCTCAGCTGTGTCCTCTGTCGGGGGTGTGGGGGATCCTCCTCTGGCTCTTTTTTTTGATCAACAAGCTCTGTTTTGATGCTGTTTTATGCCTCTGACACCTTATGGAGACTAAAAGGACAAAAACAGTGTCAGTCACGTTATTTTTGTTGTGAATTAGAGAACTGTTTGGGGGGCCACTCGGCACCCTTTGGGGGGCCAGATTTGGCCCGCGGGCCATCAGTTGGGCATCACTGCTGCAGTGTGAGTGCAGCCGGCGGCGGGACGGAGCCGGTGTTTGCAGAGCACCTGGCTGTTGATTGTAATGTGCCTGAAATTAGAGTGGAGGTGTGAAATGAATATTAGATTTGTTGCTGTTTGCTGTAATTTTCTGCGGTGGAGCGTTCTGTCTTATTTGTCCGTCCACCGCCTTGTTAAAGACAATTCAAGGAGACAAGAAGAGAAATTGACTGTGGGGCGTGGAGCGAGGCCCGGCTTTGAAATCTGCATTCAGCCGGCGAGCTGGTACACTTGATGTTTCCTCGTTTCTCCCGCCGCTCTCTTTTCCTCCCTCATCTGTAGCGATCACACCTTTCTATAGAGGTCCCTTGTAAACGTAAATCTGTGCGATTTGTGCTCTGTCTCTCTCTCTGCCCTCACTTCTCATTTGTACCAATCACCCGTTCACAGCCCAAAAAAAAAAAAAAATCCTTGTACTCTCAAACCATTTTCACGGCGTTTGATGTATGATTTATTTGAAATCGATTCGCCCGTACGCTCACGGTTTGTTGATGAATCCGTCTGTGATCTTTCAGGTTTTTACCTGATATCAGGAGGGTCTGGCCAACACGCCGCCTGAGGCTCATGTATGATTTAGCACAGATCAATACGCAGAGATCTCGCTACTAAGAAGACTGTGTTGAAGAAGCTTTTGGGGAAGAAAAGATCAGTGTGCGTACCAGCAGTCATCTGAGTGACTGGACTCTCACAGCCGTGTGAAGACGGGACGTGACGGGACGTGACGGGACGTGACGGGACGTGACGGGATCCCTGTGGGGTCTCAGCGGTGGAGGAAAGTCAGCCGGTTTATGAAAACTCAAAGCTGAAATTTACTGTCCATTTTATGCTTCCTTCACGTGCTCTTTGGACATATATGTGTTTTAATGGCAGGTTTTTATCATGATGCCAATATGTTCTCAGATGACCCCCCCCCCCCAAATGCTCAGTAGGTTTTGTTTTATCACCACAGCCTGGGATATATCACTGATTAGCAGCAACATTGATTTTTATACTTTTTTCTGTGCCGTGTCAGATACTCACACTCACACTGCTCTGCACCCAAAATGCACTTTTCAAAATCAGGCTATAAAAAATACTTACATACTTTCACAAGTATCAAAAGTGGTAACCCGAAAGTGGTCGTGAAATTTCTTTTAAAAGACAAATCATTGATTTTGGGTAGTTTCATTGCCGTCTTCGTTCTTTGTTCCTTGATGATCTAAAGAAGTCGCTGAATGTGTCTCTTTCTGCTTTTTAAATATAACGCCGCTGAGAGGGTCCGAAAAGCCGCTGAACAGCGATAAATTCACTCTGGGACCTTAGATCGTCTTGTTCGCTTGCAAAATGATGGGGCCATTATTTATTAACTCAACAGTAATATTTCACTGTGGCTTAACGTGAAAACTACTATAAAAATATTTACTAACTGGTTCACCTTCAGAGTCGGAGCGCACTCTGCTGGACAAACTTTATAATGAAACCTTTTCTAAACCACCTGAGCGTCGTTTTCTGCGATACATGGTCTGTAAAAAAACTGTTTTCTTATTGGTGCATGTCGGTAAAAATATTCGCCGATGCTGATATGTCCCGATATGTCCATGAAAAGCTAATTTCGGCCGATAATATCGGTAAACCAATATATCCGTCGGGCTGTAGTTAATAATACAGATTTTTACATCACGTGTAAGCAGATATTCAAATATTCAAATTAGAAAACAAAGAAACATCTCGTCAGTTTTTGTCATTCAAACATCATTTCGAAACTTCCAAAAGCGCCGAGGACAAACACTTGGCAAACCCGGGAATATCGAGGACGATATAAGACCGAAAGGTGTGGAGATGAAAACAAATTAAAAAGACAGATTTCATTTTGTCTCCTGATGGGAGCGTATTACATCACGCAGAGGAGGGAAATATGTAGGCGAGGAGCATGATTCAGAGGGGAGAGGTGACGTCATCTGAGTTATGAGAGGAGTTTTTAACACCCGCAGACGGAGGAGAAAACAGAGGAACTTTAACTGATCATTAAACCTGCAGAGCCTCAGAGATGAGTCATTTCAGCAGCAGAATTAGAAAAAGAGCGATTATTACAGAATGACACAAAGGAGTCAGAGCGACACGTCAGCAGAGAGTGAGCGGACGGACGTGTGGGAGCTGCTGCATCAAACCAACAAAACCCAGCACAGCTGCTCAGATCAGTCAAACGAAAGCTGCGTCCAAAACGAACATCGTGCAAAAGTATACGCGTTCATACTGACGCGTATAAAAACTGTAATGTGTTCATCACATCACTGTGAGATCAGTGAGGCATCTTCATCCCTCACCTCCATTATTCGAGTCGATTCAACGATGCACCACGAAACACGACGTCCTCCGCTTTCTTTATCAAAGCACGTCGCTGCTTTTTCATCAGTAAAACAAGCAGCCAGCTCGCTCCGTTCTCCCACAATTCAGTGTGACGTTGCTACTGTTGCTGTAATCTAATCTAATCTAATCTAATCTGTTTTAAAAAAGGCAAATACTTTATTTCTTTCTTTCCTGGGGTATTTTTATAGAAAACTTTTTGGGGAAAAAAATAGAAAGAAAACAGGTTTGGACAGCATTTAGTCTTTGAAAAGATTTTTTTCCTTCCTTTTTAAAAGTGGCTATAAAATAATCTGATCTGATCTGATCTATTCTAATGTACTCTAAACTGAAAAAAGGCAAATGTCTTTCTTTTTTCAGGGGTATTTTTACAAAAAAGATTTTGTGAAAAAAAAGAAGAAAAGAAAACAGGTTTGGAGGGCATTTAGTCTTTAAATTTTGTTTTCTTTTTTTTTTCTTTTTCGTCTCTTTCTGAAAAGACAACTGAAACGTTTTCTTCTTTTAATATTTTTTTTCTCTAAAATTTTTAGGAAGATTATTATCAAACTGGGTCCTTGTGCCGTCCTTCACTGTGTGGGACTTCTGAATGTGCGTAACACTGGCAGCCTCGCAGGTCTTTTAGTGTTCTTGCACACAAAAACATGAAATATGTTTCACTGAAAGTGTGACTCAGGCTTTTGGCCACGCTGCCCGGCTCCGCTTACACTTTACTGATAACATGTGGGAGGAATTTGGACGTGGCCGCGGCCTGACGGTGAGCGGGGTGTTGGAGACAGAGTTTAGTGTCCAGAACTGTTTGAATTAAGAGCATGGCATCACCTGGGCCCCGACTAACGCCTGGGGGCCCGGAGCTGCTGCTCCATCAGCAGCAGAGCTCGATACCAGCAGCCAGGGGACAGACTCTGAGGGGGGACAGAATATGGGGGGGCGCCACAAGGACCCAGTTTGATAATAATCTTCATAAAAATTTTGACAGACTCTGAGGGGGACAGACTCTGAGGGGGGACAGACTTTGAGGGGGGACAGACTCTGAGGGGGGGGACAGACTCTGAGGGGGGACAGACTCTAAGGGGGACGGACTCTGAGGGGACGGACTCTGAGGGGGGACGGACTCTGAGGGGGGACAGACTCTGAGGGGGGACGGATTCTGAGGGTGACGGACTTTGAGGGGGACGGACTCTGAGGGTGACGGACTCTGAGGGGGGACGGACTCTGAGAGGGACAGACTCTGAGGGGGGACGGACTCTGAGGGGGACGGACTCTGAGGGGGGACAGACTCTGAGGGGGGACGGATTTTGAGGGGGGACGGATTCTGAGGGTGACGGACTTTGAGGGGGATGGACTCTGAGGGTGACAGACTCTGAGGGGACGGATTTTGACGGACTTGAGGGTGATGGACACTGAGGGGGGGGACTTTGAGGGGGACGGACTCTGAGGGGGGGACAGACTCTGAAGGGGGACGGACTCGGACTCGGACTTGGGACTTCAGCTCCGTGCAGGGTTTGGATGAGGAGGAGTGACGGAAAGAAAGTTCAGGAGGAAAATATCTTAAAACTATAGTGTTTCAGGGTTCCCAGTCATGGAAAACCTGGAAATTCTCACAGTTTCCAGGCCCAGTAAAAAGCATTGGAAGTTTAGGAAAAACGTGGAGTTTTGTTGTGTGTAATTAATGAAATGACGTTGACGGTGATTTTATTTTCAGTAGCTGACGATGTAACGGAGCTTTAATGTGTGTCGACGACGTGCGGCAGCGTTTTGTTTTTGTTTATTTGTTCATCATTTAATTTTCTATATTTTCTTCGTATGCGGCAAATTCATTATTAAGCACTTGTGACTCGGAGGGAGGGTATATGTATTCAGTATTTATTTTACTGCCCATTTGTAAAGAAACCTGCGTGTTTGGAAAGCATGCTTACTTTACAAGATTTTTGCAATGTTTTTATTCCTTTTTGAAATTTTTGACGATTTTTATAGAAAACTTGGTCATATTTTTTCTTTTTTTCTTTCTTTCTTTTTGGCAATTTTGAATTTTTTCAAAACCATTTATTAAGAAAATAGGTTCGGCCGACGTGTTTTCTTTAAAATGTTTTGACTTCTTTTTTTTAAATTTGGCAGCTGATTTTCCTTTATTTTTTTTCAGTGCTTTTGATAGAAAAACTTTAACATGGAAAACTTTTTAAGATGTTGTCCAGACAATGTTTGGGAACGCTGCTTTTTAAAGAACGTGACGGGAATGCTCTGAAGGCCGTGATGCTGAAACCATCACCTCAGATTATTCTCGAAACAGAAAGAATAATATTTGAAGGTTTTCTGATCTTTGTGTTGAATATTTTAGACTACAAACCGATTACAAACAGCGCAGCAGAGCTGAACTTTGACTGAGCTCAAGTGTTGATTGTGTCAGCTGAAGCTGAGACGAGGCACCACACACGCACGCACGCACGCACGCACGCACGCACGCACGCACGCACGCACGCACGCACGCACGCACGCACGCACACACACACCCTAAAGGCCATGAACCAGCTAATGATGTGTGTGTGGATGCTGCAGGGTGAAGCTGACTTACATGCACGTCACACATGAGCAACATGTACCGCAGATACACACTGACACCACACACACACACACACACACACACACACACACACACACACACACACACACACCTCTCCCTGCTGCATGCAGGCTAACAGGTGTGTGCTGAGACAGAGCACATCCGTCTGCTGAGTCTGTCCTTCAGAGACAAACACGGCGCCGTGTCCTTGGACTCGGATCGCTCCGTACGGTTTACATCCGCTGCAGGAGGGAGTGTGTTCTGTATGTAATGAGGCAGAAACACGGAGGACGTCAGTCGATGGACATGCGGGACTTTGTGTCTCATCACAGACCTGCAGAGATGCACCGGGGTTAAAAGTTTGGAACTTAAAATCTTAAAATGTTCTTTTATTTACGCACAGAGTTTACGTTAGGTCATTTTTAAACAGTCGTGCAGGCCGTAAAGCATTGAGGACGTTAAAGCTGTCGACTATTTCTGAATAAATCAGAAAGAAAATCATTTGTTGTTTCATAAAAAGTTATCGAAAATAGAGAAACATTAATGCAGGGAGCCCAGTAACCGCTGCATCACACACAGATTTTCCTCCACAGTGTTGTTTTCATCCGAATCTGTGGATCTGAAACCTCCTTTCACACTGGAAATGCAAACACTGTTTGCTTAGAGAGGGTTTAATTATTACTAATCTTTGATGTGCTCCTCAGAACGGCCCAACTGGGGTCACTTTCAGTGCGCTTTGATGCTAAATGACTCATAAGCATCTCAGAAATTCACAGCCAGCTGAATAATGTTTAATTTTCCACACAGAAAGATCGAAGACTGTTGTAGAGTTTCCACACGTGGTGACTTCTCCTCAGTGCAGAAAGACGACGGCTTTCAAGTATTTAGACAAAAGTTAATGTGTTGATTTTTACTTTGATTAATAGATGATTTTTTTAAGATAAAAAGAACAAAAAAAGCAAAGTTTTATTTTTTGCAGCATTTACCTGTTCTCCGTCTTCTTGTACTTCTTGTATCGATGTTGCCTGAGTTGTGATGTTTGCGTGAGGTTTCAGGTCAGAAATGCCGGAAAGCTTGGAAACTGTGTCAACAACTGACGGTAAAAAATGATATAGTTGGTCATTTTTTTCCCGGTAGTTATAATTGACTTTTAGTGGTGTCACATTTTAGTTTCTGTCATGTGAAAGCGTGCCAGGGCAGAATACTAACACTGAGAACAGAAGCTTGGCTTTTATTTTTTGTTTATTTATTTATTTAAACTGTTTATTTATTCAACATAAAGACAACAAATACAACAAATAACACGAAGGAGATATTCACAAAAAATTCACATACTTATACACTCATACATTATATACTCATAATTTTGGTCTTTCCATGCCCATTTTCAACATTACCAAGTTCCGTTCAATGGAAATATCACTTCCCACAACGCATTTATATAAACATTATTATAAATATTTACTTTGGCATTTATTGCCATTCACATGGAAAAGAGTACAAACATATAAAAGTATGACAAATCAATAATGATAATAAGTATAAAGCCAGGTTAAAAAACATAACATAAGTTTGTTTAGTAAGAAAATTATAACAATTATAAATAAACAATTATAAAAAAAAACAAGAAAAAACAACAACAAAGGTGTGTTTTTAAAGGGTTAACATGATGCCTTCTCTGTGTCAATTTCTCTCTATTTTTCTCTGCAGTTTTAAACTATCAGAATATTAAGTGAAGACACTGAATCATTACGATCATAACTCTGAACGTCACTCTCCTGCAGAGGAATGATGTGTGCTGCAGCTACTCGAACTCAAGGACATGAAGGAAGCAGCGAGGGCAATAACCAATTAGCGAGCTGAGGATGATGAATCTGCAGCAGAGACTTTAGAGTAAATACAGACGGTTACACCGGAGACTGATGCTGTCTCTGCAGGAGTCACTGCAGGTAAACAGTGCAGGCAGGTGAACAGTGCAGGTAAACAGTGCAGGTAAACAGTGCAGGTGAACAGTGCAGGTGAACAGTGCAGGTGAACAGTGCAGGTGAACAGTGCAGGTGAACAGTGCAGGTGAACAGTGCAGGTAAACAGTGCAGGTGAACAGTGCAGGTGAACAGTGCAGGAAAACAGTGCAGGTGAACAACAGTGCAGGTGAACAGTGCAGGTAAACAGTGCAGGTAAACCACCATGTAAATAATCTTACATGGTGGTTTCAACATTACGGCCCTCACATCACATCACGTGCTACCGGAAAAAACCAGGGTTCCAACACACTTTCATGGGCTAAATTTAAAGCTTTTCCATGACTTTTCAAGGAGCTCAATATTTTTTCCTTGCCTCACTTGAGCAGTGTTTTTTTTTGTTGCCACAACATAAGATTTGAACTCTTTTCGAACGAAATGTCATCATCCCACATGATGTCTTCAAGGAATGTCAGATTTCTTTTTGAATTTTTTTCAGAATTTTCAATGAAGGCATGGCTGTCAAAAATTCAAAGAAAATAAAAATAATTTAAAATTGCCAAAGTTTATTATCAAAAATCACCAAAGTACCCAAATTTCTTTTAGAAAGAAAAAAAAAGTCAACACTTAACTAGAAAACATGCCTTCCAAAGCAATTAAAAAATAAATAAATAAAAATTGCCAAAAAGATCTTACAGACAAAAAGTCACCAAAAATCAAAAAATCAAAAATGGGAAAAGAAAAAGCCAAAACTTTTTACAGAAAACATAACTTCCAAACCTGTTTTCTTAATTAAAAAGAAAAGAAAAAACAAAATCCATTGCCATCGTTCTATACACTAACACTGATTACACATGTTGCAGCCTCTCCAGCTCTCAGGACACACACACACACACACACACACACACACACACACACACACACACAGCATTGAAAAATTCACAGCTCCGCTTCTTGTTTACTTAAACTAAATGAAAAAGTGATGCAACTCGGGGAACGACGTGATGCAACCTGAAGCGGTGCTGCCGCTGCTCTGCGACCTGCTGAGCCAGCCTCCGCTCTGCAAACAAATCCACATCAGCCTGTTTAGTCTTTAGTGTTATAATCTTATTTTTCTTCAAATTAACACCTCGAAGCCCATAACTTGAGCAGCCCCAAGTGGCCGCAGCAGATCGCTCTCTGGGGAAAAAAAACGTGTGTCAGCGCTCTACTCGAACAATAAAACCACATATACGCACAGATTTACTCTCCACGTCTCTGTCTAATCCACTTCCTGCGAAGCACAATGATGAGTGAATCGAAGTGATTTAAACAGCAGCCGCACGTCTTTACCGGCCCTCTGTAGCTGCCACAACACAAAGCACACTCAATGATTGACTGGATGAGATGGAAAAAAGAAAAGAAATGTGTTACATAAGGAAAAGGGGAGAGAATGAGGAGGAGGACAGGTGGATAGATTAAAAAAAGTCTGAGGAAAAGAGAACTACTTTAAGGAAAATGGACAAAGCAGGTACAAACATCGCCTGCAGGTTTGAAAGGCGTGTTTCTTTAAAAAATGCCAAAACAAAATCGCCAAATATTTTAAAGAGGAAAACAAAATGGCAATGGTTCATCAAAACAAAAATTATACAAAAAAGTCCAAAATTTACAAATAGAGAAAGCATGCCTTTAAAGGCAAGTTTTTTTTTTTTTCAAGAAAAACAGCAGCTTTCTTCAGAAATTGCATAAATATTTTCTTTAAAAATCACTCAAATTAAAAACAAAAACAAAACCAAAAAAAAAAAATGCGACGCTGTGCTGCTGATGGAGGAGCCGCTGACTGAGTTCACTCTGAACGGTAAGACGCTAAAAGTTTCCAAAAAGTTTTCGGCTGTTTTATATATATATATATATTTATATATATAATCTTTGAAAACTGAGCATATTGGTGTGTTTTCTTGAAGAAAAAAAAAAAAAAAAGATCAACTTGGTGATAACTGTGTCACAACTGCAAGAAATTAGATATACTTGGGTTTTTTTATTTTTAATTTTTTTATAGAGCCAGTGAAAACTGCATGGAATAAAGGAAAAAAAGACGGGAAAAACACTGTTTATAATTATTATAATTATAAATCTAAAATTATGTTACAAAAATATTAAATTTTTTTTCCAGTCTATTTTGGTGGGGGGTTTTTTACCGTCTTTTCCCCCTTTTTTTAAAAAACTTTTTAAATTCATTTTTTTTTTTTTTTTTTTTAGATTTTTTTTTTAAAACATTTCTTTGTACTTTTTTATGAATATCGTCAGTTTTTGGGTCATTTCTTCTTTCTTTGCTCACTGCCTTCTTCCTGTGTGTGTGTGTGTGTGTGTGTGTGTGTGTGTGAAAGTAGCAGGCCTTCTGTTGTAGTTTATAAGGTTTATTTGGAGGTTTATGTGGTGGCGCTGGGCCTGCATATATTTCAGCAGGAAATGAGGTCATTATGGCCACACACACACACACACACACACAACACACACACACACACACACACACACACACACACACACACACACACACACACACACACACACACACGCTTCTCAGAGAGGCGTGAAGTTGCATACTTAAACAATGACACCTCTAAACAGATGTCTGTAATTTATATGGATAATCATTAATCCCAAAACAAGCAGCACACACACACACACACACACACACACACACACACACACACACACACACACACACACACACACACACACACACACAGTATTTTGCACAGTAGCAGTGTCTCTCCATACAAGCAGCAGTCGCCGAGGCTGAAATATGAAGCCAACCCAAAGTGTCAAAACGTGCAGTACCGCTAATGTCCACTGGAGTCGAGTCAATTTTCAGTTCAGTCCAGTTTCTGAGCATAAACCGGTTTAATTTATTCAAACCGGCTGAACTGGCATTTGTCATTCTGACGCGTTGTGTCCTCGGTCAGAGCGCTGAATCCAAGTCAAACTGCGTCAGGAAACAACATGACAGCGTGATGAATACAATATCACGTTTGTAAATGTACTGACGGAGCCGCGGGTGCCGTTTTTCTTTACTTCATGGGCTGAGGAGAGGAAATGGCTTCAAATCAACATTTTGGGTTTGAAGCAGACTAATGAGCCGTCTTACTGGCTGCAGGTGTGTGAGCTGAACTTTGGTTGGACGCTGTGTTTCTGTTATATCTGTTGCTATAGATATAAAAAAATGTATGATTTAAAAAGTAATTTTAAAAGCATAGAAAGATATTAAGTTTGCTACTCACCATCTTATGATCTGGATTTCCATAAGTTAAATACATGAATGGTAATAATCAAATGTTAATTTAAGGGTTTTTGTTGGTCTGTCTGTCAAGTTGAGGAGGGTCCGTTTGTATCAGCCTCAGGCTTCCTGATCTCACCTGACACTTAAAAAAAAAAACTAAATTAAATTTCACTAATCAAAAATGCTCCACTGAA